>NW_007777458.1:0-1015 GCF_000696425.1 Galeopterus variegatus | reverse complement strand
CCCCTGCGCCTCGCTCAGCCAGTGAGCGGGAACCGGTCTGTATGTGGGACCCGAACCCTCGACAGGAGCGCCGCCGCGCTCCCAAGCGGCGCATTAGCGCAGTGCGCCACCGGGCCGGCCCAACACTTGATCATGATGTATAATCTTTTTGATATGTTGCTGCATTCTGTTTTCTAGTATTTTGTTAAGGATTTTAGCATCTAAATTCATCAAGGATATTGGCCTGTCATTTTCTTTTTTGTTGTTGTTGTATATTTATCTGGTGTTGGTATCAGAGTGATGCTGGCTTCATAGAATGAGTTTGGGAGAATGGTTTCTGTTTCGATTTTTTTGGAAGTTTAGAAAGAACTGATATTAATTCCTCTTTAAAGGTTTGGTAGAATTTAGCAGAGAAGCCATCTGGCCCTGGGCTTTTCTTTGTCAGAAGATTTCTGATTACTGCTTCAATCTTGTTGCTCATTATTGTTCTGTTCTGTTTTTCTGTCTTTTTGGTTCAATCTTGGTAGTTTGCATGTATCTAGAAATTTGTCCATTTCCTCCAGGTTTTCAAATTTGTTGGTGTATAGTTGTTCAAAAAAAGACAAAAGTTATAAAATGTTAGAACTGAAAATTATATAGACCAATATATGTAGCCCAACTCTTCCATTTTAAAAATTTAAAAACAGAGTCTCTTTCCCCAAAATATCTGTTAGCAACCTAAAGAACAGGAATGAGAACCACAATCTCTTATTTCCCAGCTTTTTTAACTTACATTTTTGATATCAATAGAACTTACCCATTAAATGTGAGGAGCAAGATTAAAGAATTATAGATAATTCCAAGATTTTTGTGACTTAATTACTGGAAAAATAACAGAATCACTGCCAGTAGAAATCTTCTAATTTTAATTCTGATAACAAAATATTTGTCAATAAAATGGTTTATTAAAATATAATGTGTTTATTAGTAGAAGTGTTTCTTTCTCAAGTAGACTAGATGGATACTAAGTTATGCTGCAGCAACAAATATCTCTAAA
>NW_007777457.1:1991-3401 GCF_000696425.1 Galeopterus variegatus | reverse complement strand
TCTTTCTCTCTCTCTCTCTCTCTCTCTCTCTCTCTCTTTCTTTCTTTCTTTCTTTCTTTCTCTTTCCTTCCTTCCTTCCTTCCTTTTCTTTCTTTCTTTCTCTCTCTCTTTCTCTCTTTCTTTCATTCATTTTTGGCTTATTTCCCCTTTTAAATAGACTTTCTATTTTAGAGTCCACAGCAAAATCAAGCCAAAAGTACAGTGTTCCCATATACTGCCTGCCCTCCCCACAGCCTTCCCCACTATCAACATTACTCACAGAATAGTTCATGTGTTACAATCAATTAGCCTACACTGACATGTTATTATTACCCCAAATCCATAGTTTACATTAGGGAACATTCTTGGTACTGTACATTCTATGGGTTTTGACAAATGTATAATGACATGTATCCACCAATATAGTATCACACAAAATAGTTTCACTGCACTGAAAATTCTTTGTGATCTGCCTATTGTCTTTCTGTGCCTAGCCCTCCAGTTCCATGTTGTTGCAAATGAAAGGATTTCCTTCCATTTTATGGCTAAATAATATTTCATTGTGTATACATGCCACATTTTCATTATCCATTCATTCGCTGATGAACACTCAGGTTGATTCCATATCTTGGATGTTACAAATAACACTGCAATGAACATGGGAACAGAGGATATCTTCTTGACACAGATTTCATATCCTTTAGATATATTCATATACCTGTAAGGAAATTGATGAATCATATGGTAGTCTTAGTTTTAATTTTTTTGAAGAACCTCCATACTCTTTTCCAGAATATTGGTACTAATTTATATTCCCACCAGCAGTGTACAAGAGACCCCTTTTCTCCACATCCTCACTAACACTTATCTTTCATCTTTTTTCATAACAGCAGTTCTCACAGGTGTGATGTGATATTTCATTGCAGTTTTAATTTACATTTCCCTCAGTAATGGTGAGCATTTTTTTAATATAACTGTTGGCCATTTATATGTCTTCTTTTGAGAAATGTCTATTTTGGTTCTTTTCTGTTTTCTAATTGGGTTATTTCTTTTCTTATTACTGAGTTGTTTGAATTCTGTATTGTATTTTGGATCCCCTCTTTAGATGTATGGTTTGCAAGTATATTCTCCTATTCCGCAGGTTATCTTTTTACTCTGTTGATTGTTTCCTTTGCTATGCAGAAGATTTTAGTTTGATGTAATCCCATTTGTCTATTTTGTTTTTATTGCCTGTGCTTTGGGAGTCATATCCAAAAATTTCTTGCCCAGACCGGTGGCAAGATATTTTTCTCTTGCATTTTCTCCTAGTTTTTCAAAAATAGTTTTGGGTCTTATGATTAAGTCTTTAATCTATTTTGAGTTGATTTTTCTATATGGTGTGAGATGAGAGTATAATTTTATTCTTCTGTATTGATTTTCCCATCACTGTAC
>NW_007777457.1:0-1317 GCF_000696425.1 Galeopterus variegatus | reverse complement strand
TTAGTTTGATGTAATCCCATTTGTCTATTTTGTTTTTATTGCCTGTGCTTTGGGAGTCATACCCAAAAATTTCTTGCCCAGACCAGTGGCAAGATAGTTTTCTCTTGCATTTTCTCCTAGTTTTTCAAAAATAGTTTTGGGTCTTATGATTAAGTCTTTAATCTATTTTGAGTTGATTTTTCTATATGGTGTGAGATGAGAGTATAATTTTATTCTTCTGTATTGATTTTCCCATCACTGTACATTGAAGAGACTGTCCTTTCCCTATCACGTGTTCCTGGGATCCTTGTTGAAAATCAATTGGCTGTACATGCGTGGATTTGTTTCCAGGCTCTTCATTCTATTTCATTTGTCTCTGTGCCTGTTTTTATGTCAGTGACATGCTGTTTTGCTTACTATAACTTTATAGATTTTAAAGTCAAGTAGTGTGATCGCTCCACCTTTGTTCTTTCACTCAAGATTACTTAGGTTACTCAAGGTCTTTTGTCGTTCCATATGGATTTTAGTATTTTTTTTATTCCTGTGAAAATGCAATTGGAATTTTGATAGATATCCCATTGAATCTGTAGAATGTTTTTGGTTGTATGAACATTTTAAAACATTAATTCTCCCAATCCATGAGTAGGAGATATCTTTCCATTATTTGTGTCATCTTCCATTTCTTTCATCAGTGTGTAGTTTTAAGTGTAGAGGTCTTGCACCTCATTGGTTAAATTTATTCTTTTTTTTTTTCCTTTTTGTCTTTTTTACTGACCAGTAACGGGATCGTAACCCTCGANTTTATTCTTTTTTTTTTTCCTTTTTGTCTTTTTTACTGACCAGTAACGGGATCGTAACCCTTGATGTCGCGCCCGTACTGGGGACCGGCAATGGGATCGCAACCCTCGGTGTTGTGCCCGCACCGCGCTCAGTCAGTGAGCGGGAACCGGTCTCCACATGGGATCCGAACCCTTGGCAGGAACGCCGCCGCGCTCCCAAGTGGCGCACTCTCCAGTGTGCCACCGGGCCGGCCCAAATTTATTCTTAAGTATTTTATTTTTTATGGCTATTGTGAATGGGATTGTTTTCTTGATTTCATTTTCAGATAGCTTTTGTTAGTGTACAGAAACACTACTAATTTTCATATATTGATATTGTATCCTACAACTTTACTAAATTCCTTTATTACTTCTGTTCTTTTGGTAAAGTCTTTAGAGTTCTGTATATAAGATTATGTCCTCTGCGAAAAGAGTTAATTTAATGTCTTCTTTTCTGATTTGGATGCCTTCCCCCTTTTTTTTTTTTTTTTTTTTTTTTTTTTTTTTTTTTTTTTTTTTT
>NW_007777456.1:0-3401 GCF_000696425.1 Galeopterus variegatus | reverse complement strand
CAGAGCCTGAGGTCTTAATCTATTCTGCCAACTTCTATCCTATATCACAAGTTCTGAAGCTTGGGAACTCGTGGGGAGATGTGGGGTGATGTTTAAGGAATATTTAAGTGAGCTGTACACACTACAACTGCATATTATATTGTAGTTTCTTTAAAATAGTTTCTTTAAAATAAATGCAAGAGGGGTATTTGATCAATAAACTCAGGTCTCTAAACTGGTTGAATTTGCTATGGGCTATTTCCCCACATTTGGGTTTTAACAGCAAATCTGGAATGACCACTCCCTTCCCTGGGCTTCAAGGACTTTAGCAATGTCCTGGCTGCCCCAGAAGCTGGAGAACTGTGCGTGTCAGCATTGGTTGAAATGCACATTGGTTGTGTTGTCTGAATGGAACGGGTCAGGGCGTAGTGGGAAACTCACAGGATTCATAGCCTAAAGAAGGCCAGGGAATCCCGGTGGCCCCACCCTGCCTTAGAGTCTCAGTTTTCTCACCTTTACAATAGAAATGATATCAATGCCTACTCAACTGAGTATTGTTAGCATTAAATTAACCAATACATGTGAATGAAATTTGGGAGTTATTATTCTGGGGAGTATTTAAGGTCTCTTTCACTGCTCGACAGTGGGCTGGTGCTTTACCATCCTCTGTTTCTGAGGACCTATTAAAGTTATTTTTCTGGGAGTGTTCTATCCATCAGGATCCTGGCAGGAAACAGATGGTGACTAATGCTGGGAAGAGTTTAATAAAGGGACTGTTTACAAAGGAGTGTGCAGGATTTAGGAAAAAATGACAAGGGACGTTGCAGTACCCCAGCAGGGAGCCATTACCAGCATTAAGCCAGAGTGGGTAGGGGAGGGAGCGTTTACCAGAGCCTAGAGAGTTTCTGGAGGGGCCTGCCTGATAGCAACTGTGGCCTTTGGTTGAGGGATGTAGTCAAATGACACAAACCTATCAGGGACAAATCTTGGGAGAAAAATACCCTGACCTCACTTTCCACTCTCCCTTTAATCTCCTGCAGGTATTCACCACTAGTTGAACGCATATGGAAGCCAGCAGGAAAGGGAGCTCTTGAGCAGTTCATGCAGATCGACCTCCAGGGCAGAGAGCAGGTGGAAAAGAGAGGAACGTGGATATGGGAGGGCAAACAGAAGGTACGATCACAGCCATGTGGATCTCCCTATATGTATTCACCACTAGTTGAACGCATATGGAAGCCAGCAGGAAAGGGAGCTCTTGAGCAGTTCACGCAGATCGACCTCCAGGGCAGAGAGCAGGTGGAAAAGAGAGGAACGTGGATATGGGAGGGCAAACAGAAGGTACGAGCACAACCATGTGGATCTCCATATACGGTCACAAATAACCTTCATCACTTTGGTTGGATTTGGCCCAGAGTCAACCCAATGCAAAATTATGTTGTCTTTGCTGGCTCCACTTTCCCTTCTGTATTTTCTCCATTTCCAGAAAATTTCACTCTCAACTCCCAAGCTGTCTTGTGTTCTTGTGGTCCTCTAAGTCTTCTTTTTGTGAAAAAAATTAATACAAGAAATTAATTCACACACTTAAATGTCTTATACCTAGTTATTGTTTTAAAATATGCATACCTGTTTTTGCTCCTGGGATGGCTAAATTGCTACCAGTCTGACCACAGATGAACGATTCAAAGAACAACTACCTAAGGCACCAGAAAGTGAATAAATGCAAGCAGATTATGGGGGCTCGTTGGCATGTGGCTGAAAAGACACAACAAGGTATGTTTCCCCTGATTTATGTTTTATAGTATAAAGAGCAGGTCATAGGTAATGTCTACAGTCTTTCTGGCCCGAACATCTCGAGGCAGGAGTGGATAGCAACCACAGCCAGAGGAAAGAGAGGGGGGAGCTCTAAAAGGAGGAAAACAGAAGGGAGCCCCAAATTCTGTGCATAAAGTGCCCAAGTTTCTGGCTGACTCCTGAACCATGTATGCATGTGGCAGACTGTAAGCAGCTCAGTAAAGGGTAAATGACCTGACCTGAGATATGAACTATTGCCCAAAAGGCAGAGTTTACAGTTTCACCAAAATTAAAATATGATACTTTTGGGGAGAAGTATAATAGACTCCAGTCTTCGCAACAGAACATTTCCAGTGTTCAGGATACCACCCGGAATTACCTGACTTATAAAGAACAAAATTGAATTCTTCACCTATTCTCAAGAGAAAATATAATCAATCCTGAGATGACTCAGATACTGGAATTAACAGATATGGATTTTAAAGCAACTATCATAACAGTAACTAGGGGAGATATTATGTCTTCAGGTGCTTATATTAGAAAAGAAGAAAAGTCTAAATCTGTGACCTAAGGTGCTGCCTTAGAAAGCTAAAAAAATTAGAGCAAATTAAGTCCCAGTTTGGTAAAAAGATGGAACTAATTAAGATAAGAACAGAAGTCAACAAAATAGAAAACAAACATTAAAGAAACTATGCTAGTTACCAGAAATGTACTTTAACTATAAAGACACAGATAGAGGTAAAGTTGATTCTTGAAAAGATCAGGAAAACTGACAGACCCATAGCTAGACCGATTGAGAAAAAATAACAAAAATTGCCAGCATCAGGAATGAAAAAGAAGACATAACAGACATATAATAAGGCAATGTGTTGGCTACTCTTTTTACCCGCTGATTCCCCAGGCACTAGGAGTCCAATGTGCCTTGCCAGCAGTTACAGCTTATAGTTCAGTGAGAGTCTTGCTGTGTCCTCTGGTAAAAATGTGCCCTTCTAGGGCCAAGGCCTCCAGCTCTGCAGAACCCAGAGTCGTAGGGAGAGGTGGCACAAAATCCTCCAGTGAGCCACTGAAAGTGATGGCAAGTGAGCTCCTCCCTGTTTCCACCCATTGGTTGCACATTTAGTACACTGGAGCATATTCAGAGCTTTTTGGTTGTGAATATTTGGGTACAGAAATACAGTCATCAAGAACACTTCTCCAAAAGTCCTTCCATAAGTACTGAGCAGTCTCCCTCATTACCATGGCCTGATTTCCATCTTTTTTCATCCTTGCCCATGTAACACACCTTGAGGCAGACACTTTGCTTAAACAGTTTATCTGTCTGCTCCCCTGCCAGTTCTGGAGGGGAGAAAGGGAGTAGAGAGGGGGAAAGAACTAGCTTTGTCTGCAGAAGAGATAGATAATGATCATTCGTGCTTGCTCCCCTATATTTCCCAGTCACCCTTGTAGTTAGTGACTACAAGGCCAATGGACTGTGAGTTGATCTTCCAAGTTGAGGCAGTAAAAGCCAGTGTGTTTCCTCTGTGGCTCTCTTTCCCCGGTGTGGCAATGCCGGAGGCCGTGTGTTCCAGATGGTGTAGCTCTGACTTGCAGGAGTGCTACAACTCTCAACTTTATGTAATATCAAACTAACC
>NW_007777455.1:2085-3401 GCF_000696425.1 Galeopterus variegatus | reverse complement strand
GATTAGTATACAATAAAATACACTCAACAAGAAAACCACCCAGAACGCAATGAATCATTCTCTGAAGATTCAGGAGGCAATTTAGGATCCTGTAGTGCCTTAGGGTCAGCATTACAAACATCAATTATTTTATGGTAAATGTGTGGAAGAGCTAGTTCACGAGAACTACTAGTTGAGAAAGGCCTGAGCAGCTCTATTTTACAATATATTTTTTTAAAATAATGCCCTATCCCAGGCCTTTTCTGCTCTGCACTTGCTGAGAATGTTGCTTCTATCCTTTGCAAAAATGGCTCATTTATCAGCTTAGAGAAATACCTGTTCTACAGTATGCCTGAGTAGGTAAAAGTAAAATTCTCTCATTTTCCTATAAGCCACTTTTGGGATAGACATTTCTCCTTTTCCCTAACCATTTAGATATACCTCTAATTAAATTTCAATCACTATATGAGATGCTTGGTCTGACAACACTGACAAAATTATTTTTTTAAAAATCTGTGTCAGGCAACACACTTCGACTTGTGCTTTGGTCAGTTTCGAATGCTCCCAGAAACCAGAAGGATGTGACTACTGCACATGAGCCGACTGCAAGTTGAGTTTCTTCCTCCTTGTGAACCACGGCACAACTGGTAATGAAGAAACACATCTAGTCCTTGGAAGTCAAGCTCTTGAGCACTTTTGAAAACAAACTTATCCAAAATATCTGTGAGCATTTTGTCTTTAAAAACCCAGGTGTCTAAAATATAAGAGGAAAAATGTACAAATGAGGCTCTGTCGATGAAGTTTTTGAAAAACAGGTTTCTAGCAGGAAAAAAACCTCAAAAATAAAATGCAGTTGGCTTTATGAATCTTTATTTTCCATGGTGATTCTTTCTTTTGGCCTCCAACAAAGAACAGAATTCCTTAGGTGAGTCTGATCAGATTTTCCAAAAGCATAGTTAAACTAAACGAGGGGTTCCAGACAAGCTAAAGTCTCGGGGAGCCTCACTCTGGCTTGGATTCATTAGAAACTTCCTGTTTTTCTTAATTTAAATTTTAATAGTGGTAAACCCAAAGCAGCCAGACATAGAGGTTATGGTATTAGGCTTGAATAACTGAACACAGATGTGCTGTCTTTCTATCAAATGACAGCCATGGGCCTTGCCCAATCTATGGAGGAATGTCACCGAGAACTTAGAGAAAGGAAGATGTATTACTGCACCTATGGCTGATTGTATGTCTTTAAAGAACTGCATGAAACACACACACACACACACACACACACACACACACACACACACACACACGGAGGTGGCTTGCACACATATTCACTCCCACTT
>NW_007777455.1:0-450 GCF_000696425.1 Galeopterus variegatus | reverse complement strand
GGAAAATACTCCCTTAGCATCAAACTCCTTTTCCTTAAGTTTCTTTTAGAAAGTTTCCTTTTCCAAAGTTTAGGAGGTTACACAGCATGTTAAACTCTTGACAAGATGTAAAGCAGAGGAAAGACAAGATATGTTGCTGCCAACCTTCCGAGAGAACCCAATCATTAACCAACCCCAACTGTCACCAATCATATGGGTCCCCATGTGGGGCACTAAGCTTGAACACAACTTGCCTCAGGAAGCATGAATGGAAAAATATGCCAGCGGGTAGCTCCCCAATTCTCCCACTCAAAGATGTTTCCCATAAACCACACTGACTTCCCCATTCGGGAGCAGCACCGCAAGCTCCCACTGGACCCACCCTTCCGATTTGAGATCATCTGCATGTATTTTACCACCTTGGGAGGCTTTTATTTTCTGCTTCCTCCCTTCTTGCTGCAGTGCCAATCA
>NW_007777454.1:2882-3401 GCF_000696425.1 Galeopterus variegatus | reverse complement strand
ACACAAATGGCCAACAGACACATGAAAAAATCCTCAGCATCACTAATCATCAGGGAAATGTAAATCAAAACCACATTGAGAAATCATCTCACCCCAGTTAGACTGGCCATTATAAAAAACACAGAGAATAACAAATGCTAGTGAGGATGTAGGGAAAGGGGAACCATCCTACACTGTTGGTGGGAATGTAAATTAGTGCAGCCATTACGGAAAACAGTATGGAGGTTCTTCAAACAAGTACAGATAGAACTGCCATATGATCCAGCAATTTCATTGCTGGATATATACCCAAAGGAATGGAAATCATCATGCCAAAGGGACACCTGCACTCCCATGTTTATCACAGCTCTATTTACAGTAGCAAAGAGTTGGAACCAATGTAAATGTCCACCAACAGATGATTTGATAAGGAAAATGTGCTACACACACACACACACACACACACACACACACACACGCACAAGGGAATACTACTCTGCCATAAAAATGAATGAAATTAAGCAATTCACAGCAACATGG
>NW_007777454.1:0-1028 GCF_000696425.1 Galeopterus variegatus | reverse complement strand
ATAAATTTCATTTTCTTATAAATTACCCAGTTCCATGTATTTTGTTATAAGCAACAAAAACAGACTAATACAGTGCTTGTAAACCACCTTTTATCTGTCAGCGGCATGATGACTACTGGCATTTACTGGGCACTTACTAAGCGTGGGCACAGTGCTCTCTATTAACCCCATTAGATCTTCACCACGATCCTACCAAATAGGGGTTATCCATTTCTTTTGGTTCCATAAACCAAGGCTCAGGGAATTTACAGTGGTAAATGACAGCAGGGAGACTTGAATCCAAGGTCTGTCATCATAACCTTATGCTTTAAACTATTACAATGGAAATACCAATTTTGGAATATAAGAGTTGAATGAAAAAAGTCTTTAATTTTAACCTAGAGTTAATGAATGCTACTGCACTAAGTTGGTGAAAAGGTTAGTGAGTAACACATAGCTCCATGAAATAAAATGCACCCAACATGAAAATTTTACTTTTATTATTACTGTTGTAATCTGGGAATTAGCACGAACACCTGGCAAGTGAAAATAGGGGTCCAAGAAATTTGCTGGGAGACAGAGGGGGCAAAGATCATTTCTACTCTGCGAAATGGTGTCTGCTGATGGGACGTGCAGAACGGCCAGCTCCTGAAATGAATGCCTGAAGACATGCAGGAGTGAAAGCGATCAAGATTTTAGGAGCAAAAAGGGACAGTGTCATTGAAGAGAAACCAAAGTGAAGCCTGGTGACTTCAACTAATTGGTAACCATTCATCTTTTTGTGCAGGTCAGAAACTATGAGCTTGTACGTACAGGTGCACAGGGATTGATGGAATGCTGAAAAACTGTATTGCTGAAAATGTTACAGGGTACATTGGGATATGTCAAAATTTCTTTTTCTGAGATCTCACCTTGTAAAAGTGACTTTTCCCTATTTGCTTTGGTTATTAAAAAAAATGAAAAGTCCTTATCTTTGAGGATTTAATCCAAACCAATAACTATATTGTCCAAAAGCACAGGTGAGGCTTCCAGAAGATCTCAGGAAAGAT
>NW_007777453.1:2352-3401 GCF_000696425.1 Galeopterus variegatus | reverse complement strand
CTATAAACTCCTAAACGGTCCAGTACTGCTGGTCCAAGAACCAGGACTCTGCTCTGGCCCTGCTGCTCCTTACCAGGGAACGTGGGCCCTTCCCCCACTCCTACAACCGTTTCCACCTTTCACCTCCTCCCTCAGCCTCGGTTTCCCCATATGTGAAATGAGAGGATTGGACTAGATCAAGGTCTTTCAACTGCCTCTCCCAAACTAAGTTTCCTTGGGCCTTCTTCAGAAAACTGTATGGGGACCAGGAGATGACGCTGTGGGTCCCAGAGCAGCTCCAATTTTATAGGTTTAGAAATTTATATGAAAGTGTATATTTTAGGGCTCTATGTAAGGTTATCGTATCATTCAAGGGAAAATTCAAACTTCGTACTTTGCCCCACCCGCCTATTCACTCACTCTGCTCCAAGCACACCAGCCTTCTCCTTACTATGTAACCCGACAAGCTTCACCTCTGCTACTAATCTCTGCTTGCAATGATCTCCTGTGATCTGTTCACCCAGGTTTCAGCTCAAATGTAGCCTCTCCAGAATAGCCTTCACTGCCCACCCCCCACACACACCCCAAAGGTACCCATCCAGTCCCTTTATAGCCTGTTACCCTGCTTTTGTGATTACCTATTTATCTTCTGTCTCATCTAGTAGAGTCAGTGCCCACAAAGCCAAGGACCTTGTCTGTTCTGTCACCATTGTGTCCTGGCACTCAAAATCGAGCATAAATTGGGTAAACGTTTGTTGAATGAATCAATGAGTAGATGAATGAACAAAGGTGGCTTGAATTTTATGATAAAGCCACTCTGATAAACACCAGAGACATAGCTGTAGCGTAACAAAGTTAGGTTTATTAACTTGATGCAGCAAAGGAGACAGCACACCAGGGAAATTGTGGAGTGCCTCACCAAACAAAGAAGAAACAGGATTATCATAGGATTTGACAGAGAGTGGATTTTAGATGAAATTGAAATCAAGCAGTGTTTCTAGGCTGAAAACAAACCTGGCTGTGTGTAAAGGGGTTAATAGCTGGCTTGGGCTGAGAACTGAACTCATAAT
>NW_007777453.1:0-305 GCF_000696425.1 Galeopterus variegatus | reverse complement strand
ATAAAATCGAGAAGGACGGGAAGCCCCCTGGTCCCCCAAGCCAGGGAGGAGGGAGGGCCAGGGGCCTCAGCGATGACCCCCAACACCCACAACCAGTCCAGTGACAATCACCGAATAGACACAGGAAGCACCCTGGGCTCCTGAGCCAGGTCATTGGGGGCCGAGGGCTTCAGTCACTCACACACACACACACACACACACACACACATACATGCACGCACACAGCCCATCTGCAACCAGCCCTGTTACAACCACTGAAGCACTGCTGGAAGCCCCCTGGTCTTCCGAGCCAGGGCAGTGGGGGG
>NW_007777452.1:1904-3401 GCF_000696425.1 Galeopterus variegatus | reverse complement strand
AAAGTACATTACTGTTGATATTAACTTGCTGAGTTTGTGTTTGTTGTGCTGTTTTTATATTCACTTGATGAGTGCGGGTGATGGGGAAAGGAAAAAATGGAAGTGGGAGGGGAGTTTGTGTGCTTTAACTGATCACTGCCACCTACATCCAAAGGCCGGGCAGGCATGCCCATGGTTTGCTTTTTAGTAACTTGGAAGAAGAGAGAAGTTTGTCCTTCCAGGAATATGAAAAGGGAGACCTTGTGTGATGATCCACATACGTAGGAGTTGCTAGGAGGAGACACTAGAAAATCACTGGAGGTTAGCCCACACTCCCAAAGGCTGTTTTCTCTTGGGGCTCGGGGCCTGCTGAGAAGCATGAGGGTGTTGCCCACCTACCTGCATTCCAAGACCTGCCCTTTGTGCTTCATGTCCTTTATCTAGTTTAACGCTCACCACCATGCTGTGTTTGCTCTGGTGGTTTGGGAAAGGAAATCCATCTTAGAGAAATCCCTTGCTCATGATCACAAAGCTAAGGGGTGGTGGAGTCAGGGCTGGAATCCAGATCTCACGTTCTTTACCTGTATGACATGGACTGTATTAGTTTCCTAGGGCTGCCATAACAAAGAACCACACAGTGGGTGACTTAAACAACAGAAATTTATTGTCTCTTGGTTTGAGAGGCTACCAGATCAAGGGTGTTGACTGGGTTGGTTCTTCTGAGGGCTGGGAGAGAATCTGTTCTATGTATGTCTCGTAGCTTCTGGTACTTTTCTGGCAATCTTTGGTGTTCCTTGGCTTGTAGAAGCATCACCTTGATCTCTGCCTTTTATTTTCACATGACCATCTCCCTGTGTGTACGTCTGCATCTAAATTTTCCCTTTTTATTAGTCCACTGTGATATTGGATTAAGGCCCACCCTAATGACCTCATTTCAACTAACTACTTCAACAACCTGTCTCTAAATGAGGTCACATGCTGAGTTACCAAAGATTAGGACTTCAGAAATTAAATTTGGTGGGGGACACAACTCAACTCGTAACATGAACTCAGTTTTTCTTTCTGGTGGTCTTCAGATACATATTTTTTAAAGATTTAATTTTATTAGAGCAGTTTTAGGTTCATAAAGAAATTGAGAGGAAAATACAGAGAGTTCCCATATAGCCCTCCCCCCATGCATAGCCTCTCCCATTATCAATATCCTCCGCCAGAGTAGCACATTTGTGGCAACTGATGAATCTGCATTGACACATCATCACCCACAGTCCATAGTTTACATTAGAGTTCACTCTTGGTGCCATAAATTCTATGGGTTTGAACAAATGTATAATGACATATATTTACCATTATAGTATCACACAGAGTAGTTTCTCTGCCCTAAAAATCCTCTGTGCATTATAATGTTTGTTTATAAAACATTTTATGTCAATTTTACAAAGTTTTATCTCTGATAATATTTTTTTTTTCTTAATGAAAAGACGTATAGATGATTTTTTCACTCATTCATACCAGAATCTA
>NW_007777452.1:0-691 GCF_000696425.1 Galeopterus variegatus | reverse complement strand
GGTGATTTGAACACAGCACTGAAAACCAGGCAGGGACAGTGGATCTGATAATGATGCAGGTTATGAAGTGACTGCAGGGCAGGGAGTGCTCACAGTTGGATCCACTAGACAAAGGATGATTGAATGGATTAATAATGGTGGTCATGGACAAGGATGATTCATATCCTGGGTGGGGCAGGGCAGAGAAGGATGGCACCCAAGTTAAAATTTATGAATTGTTTATTTCTGTAATTTTCCATTTAATGTTTTTGAACCGCAGTTGACCACGGGCACCTGAAACCATGGAAGGCAATGCTATGGGTCAGATGTGTCCCCCAAAAGTTCATGTACTAGAAACTTAATCTACACTGTAACAGTGTTAAGAGGGTGAGAAATCCTATTACGGTAATTGAAAGGTGGGGCTTTTAAGAGGTTTTTAGATTGTGAGGACTGTGCCCTTTGAGTGGATTGATCCATTCATGGAGTAATAGGCATGGTTCTGATGATTTTATAAGGAGAGTGAGTGAGGTTAACACCCTCTTGCTCAGTCCATTCTCACCATGTGATATCCTGCTTCTTAGAAGGCCCTCACCAGATGTGTTTTCTAGACTTTGGACTTCCCAGCCTCTGAAACTGTAAAAAATAAATTTGGTTTCTTTATAAATTACCCAGTTTCAGGTATTTTGTTATAAGCAACAGAAACAGACTAATA
>NW_007777451.1:2581-3401 GCF_000696425.1 Galeopterus variegatus | reverse complement strand
GGAGGGGCACAAACACCCTAACACACTCCATCAGTGATGCAGAGGAGATGCCCTGGAGGTGTCCATGGAGAAAGAGGGAAGGGAGTGAGGGGAGGGGAGTGAGGGGAGGGGAGAGAGGAGGGGTGTGACTGCAGAGATGTCTCCAGCCTGCTCCCCTGAAAAGACCCAAGAACCTCAGCAGCCTCCAGGCAGGGGCAGCAGCTGGGGGAGGTTTTTGCAGGAATGGTGACAGGAGAAGGTGCACATGCCCCTAATAGGCAGCTCGGCTGCTGATGACCAGATGACATCTATCCCAGACCCCCGCCCCTGACCCAGAAAGGCTTTGTGTCCTCAAGGCAGCATGAGCCAGCAGGGGCTCAGAACCAGGCCGGGTTCTGCTGGTGCCAGGCTAAGACACTGCTAATATTCTGGTGCCCTGCAGGTGATGTGAGTCTCTTTCCTGGAACACAGTGTGGAGGCTGGTTATGGGGCCCACCATACATCCCCTCTGGCATCTAAGTGGACAACAAATATGTACATTGTTAAATGTTAATACCAAGCATGTAGCTCACACAGTTTTATGCAACTCTGATGAGAAAGCAAAACAGGCTGACAACCGCATCTTCAAGGAAACACTCATGTTTAATGCAAACACACTGAGCATGCAGCCTGAGTCCTTATCTTCACCAGAAGGTCTAAACAGCAGGAGGAAGAGCAGCTAAGCTGGTCCCCACGTCCATGAGTTGCCTTCCGAAGGAGATCCTGCTCAGAGATGGTCATCATGGTTCATTTAGTCTGCTCAGACTATTTCACCTAAATACTTAAAACTGTCTGCCCATCC
>NW_007777451.1:0-507 GCF_000696425.1 Galeopterus variegatus | reverse complement strand
AAAGACAACCAACAGAGTGGGAGATAATATTTGTAAAATATACATCTGACAAATGATTAACATCTAGAATATTCCAGAAACTCAAAAGAACAGCAAACAAACAAGTAACCAATTTAAAAAATGGGCAAAGGAGCTGAATAGGCATTTCTCAAAGAAGGCTTATGAATGGCCACAGACACATGAAAAAAATGCTCAACATCACTCAGCATTGTGAAGTGCAAATCAAAACCACTTTGAAATGCCATCTGTCTCCAGTTAGAATGACTAATATCCAAAGGAATGATGAAGGCTGGCGAGGTTTTGGAGAAAAAGGAACCCTCCTATGCTGTTCATGGGACTGCAAAATGGTGCAGTCTTCATGGAAAATGGTATGGAGGTTCTTCAAACAATTACAGAGAGATCTACCATATGACACAGCTATTCCACTGCTGGAAATATACTCGGAGGAATGGAAATCATCATGTTGAAGGGATACCTGTACTTGCATGGTTATTGCAGCCCTATTTA
>NW_007777450.1:1954-3401 GCF_000696425.1 Galeopterus variegatus | reverse complement strand
CTTCATATGGATCATGTAATTTAATTTCCTTTAAAGACCTGTAAAATTGGTTCTAGCATTATCCTCAAATTAGAGATGAAGAAACAAATGTTAAATATATTGCCCAGAGTCACTTGACCAGCTAAGAGGTCAGCCTTTATATCAATCTGAGCAGGTCTTAGATGATAGTATGATTTTTTTAAGAATAGTATAAAATTTGTTGCTAAGAGTGTGGTCCATGGCCCACTCCTGGATCTTGGTAGAAATGCACTAAGAGTGGTCAGTAGTCATAGTTTGTGTCAATATTATGTAGGCAAAGGTCCTTGGAGAGGGCATCCTTCCCAGTACACAGAAAGGCTTCTTCTAGGGGAAAGTTCTTTAGCCTCTGCACTTGTCCTTTTTTTTTTTTTTTTCTCTTTGTCCTACCTGAAATGTGTATTTGAAGTGTGATGGATTTCCAGCCATCCTGAAACCATAAGGCAACAATCAGGAAGAAAAAATCCAAGACAATAAAGATCGTGGAGAGGTAAGATAGAACGTACCTGGGATACTGATGCTATTAAGACACAGTTCCTGTCCTGAGCTGTTGACTTTTAGCATTATTATAATGAAAAAATAACCCAAAAAACAACAAAAAAACTCTATTTCATCGTTACCACTGTGAGGTTTACATCACTTTAGCCTAATTTATTCTTCAGTGTGTGGCCGATATAGTTTGGGCCACAATTAAAAAGGCATGGGAATGGGTGCGTTGTTGTGCAGGTAAAATTAACCCTTTTACTACACTGTAGAAGAATGTGAAATAAAGTTTGTAGGTAGTGGAAGGTGAGGTGGAGCTGCATAATGGATGGCTTTGAGATCCAGCCATAGGAATTTAACATCGTGATCCTGTTGGACATTTTAGTGCTGCCATAAATGAAATGAAGCAATCTGCTATAATGTTGATTTAAATTTTTGTATTATAGCAATGTTCCACAATAAAATTTTATTGAGTGAAGCTTTAGAGCAAATAGTATAATAATTCTTATTTGGATATAGCATTATTGTTGATTCAAGTTAACTTGACAGTAAGTAGTTTACAATGGTAGTGTTTTACCAAAATCAGTAATATTTTCCTTTTGTCATTGAGGACGATTTGTTAAGTATCCACTCCATTCACTCCTTATCCTAGTAGGTTAAATAATGTCTGGAGCCATTAGAGCCCGGCTGCCTGCCTCTGTGGAGCCAAAGAGCCCGCCCAGCTATTGCTTCGAGGCCTCAGAGCCTTGTTTGCTGTTATCTTCTGTCCCTCCCCCTCCTGTGCACTATGGGTGTAGGTAACTTTGCAACTTGCCATAGATAACGGGAATTTTCCATTTACCAGAACAACCTGCCCTGCGGTTTTCTCAGTAAACCATCTGCTGCTCACTTCCTTATCTGCTGATTCCCTCCTGCTGTCTATATAAACTGTGACCTTCTGGCTAATAAA
>NW_007777450.1:0-1001 GCF_000696425.1 Galeopterus variegatus | reverse complement strand
ACTGGGGTAAAACAAGGGCATGACAAGCCATTTTCAGACATTGTAAGCAGATTAATGACAACAACAGAAAGAATACTGAGTAATGTTGATACTAATCTTGACTATGTAAAACAATTGGCTTTGGAAAACGCCAACCCTGTCTGCCAGGCAGCCATTAGGCCTCATAAAAATAAAACTGACCTTCAAGGGTATATTCGCCTTTGTTCAGACATTGGACCCTCTTATCAACAGGGTCTGACTATGGCAGCTGCTTTTAGCGGTCAGTCTGTAAAAGACTTTCTGGCTAACCAGAATAAAAATACTAGGGGGTGTTTCAAATGTGGCAAATCTGGACATTTTGCAAAAAATTGTCAAAATAGTCATAATAAAAAATCAACTAAAGCCCCGGGACTTTGCCCACGTTGTAAACAAGGAAAACATTGGGCCAACAAGTGCAGATCTAAGACTGATGTTCAGGGAAATTCCTTGCCACCCCTTCAGAGAAATGGGAAGAGGGGCCAGCCCCAGGCCCCAAAACAAGATTGTGGGGCAGTCAACTTTGTTCCCCCCTTTACAATATCACCATATAGCCTTGCCTAAGGCCAGGGATGAGTTGAAACTCGACCCCCTAGATAATTCCTTGAATGGCCCAGATCCAGTTTTGATCTGGGGTAGAGGTTCAGTCTGTGTTTTTTCTCACACTCATAACTTGGCCAGATGGCTACCAGAACAGCTGGTTAAACAAGTTGATCATAACCTCTCAGCCAGGTATTTGCTAGATCCCTGAGCATGTATTTTTCTTTTCTTTTCCACAGGGGTCATGGCAACCAGCATTTTCTTCCTGATTGTTGGTTTGTCTGGTCAGCTGCCCAAGGTCCAGTCTGGCTTTGGAAATCCTGGACTCACTCGCCAATTGGTGAACAAACAGTACGGAAAACCATGTGATTGCAAGGGTGGGACTTTTTCTAGTCCTCCTACATCATATGTATCTGTTGTAGATTGTGACACCCATTCAGCTTATT
>NW_007777449.1:2488-3401 GCF_000696425.1 Galeopterus variegatus | reverse complement strand
TTTACAGATTATTAGGGCATTTGGGCAAGTAACTCAACCATCCGAGAAGAGGGTGGTGAGAACATGGGATGGGGAGCAGAGGGGCCACATCTCAGTGTGAGCCTTACCACCCACTACCCTCAGCACAAAGTAGGCACTCAGCAACCAGAGGAATGAATCCGATTCCAGGTAGTTTTCTGGAGGTGACATCTTTACCGAAAGTTCAGTAGCTGGGTTTTCAGACACCTCAGTTGCCCAATTAGCCTCCAGACATCATGACAAAGTTGTGGACGAAGTAACCAAGAGGGAGAGACCAAGGTGGAACATCTCTTAGGATGGCTGTATTTGTGACCAACATCAGGGGAAAAAAGAAATACTGGGGCCCATTCCTTCCTTACAGGTTATTCTTATTCACAAGGACAGTGTTTATTTAATTTGGCATTAGAAATTTCATGGCTAAGAATTAGAAAAGTCTTCGTGTATTTCTTACATAGATGTAATATTTCCCCTCTCACNGGCTAAGAATTAGAAAAGTCTTCGTGTATTTCTTACATAGATGTAATATTTCCCCTCTCACTACATGTCATAAATTTATCCATATAACCTATTCTTTTTTTCTATGCACTTCATATTTCTTTGCTGCAAGAGACTGAACAGCCTTTGCCCCTGAAAGAAAGACTTGTTCAGCAAGCCCCAGGACTCCCAGAGGATGACACATGGCAGTAACTGTCACCCTCAGAGCCACCAAAGCACCTCACCTGCCCTGCCTGGGACTCTTCTGCTTGATCTTACTGCTCTCTGAGTATTAATTCAACTGGGAGTTTCTTGAAAATGGCTTGTGTCTAAGCTCCTTCTATGTCTCCCCTGGGACCCAACACGGTGTCTGCTCCTAGGAGGAACACAGTAAGGGGTTGGTTGAATGAATAAGCTAATA
>NW_007777449.1:0-1107 GCF_000696425.1 Galeopterus variegatus | reverse complement strand
CCTCCTGCCCACGCAGGTTTGTCGTGGGCATCTCCCTTTGTCTTTTTGCTGTGGCCCCTCATTGCTCATCTTTGACAGAACATCCTGTTCACAGTCAAAGGTCCAGGATGAACTCCTGGGAAACGCTGCTCTCTAATGAGGTCCCTCCCAGGGTAGCATGCTTCCGCTGATGACAAACCTCTGTGCACAGTTTTTCATATCAGCTGCAAGGGGGAAAAAAAAAACCTCTCAACACATACCATTCCAGAGGCAGCTATGGGCCTTGAAAATAAGATGGGAACCAGAATGCAGGGTAAGATTAGAAAAAAAAAAAGGCGCACCTCCTGAAATTGCAGCTAAAAAGACCCTCACACCATGGATAGGGTGGGCGGTACACGGGAAAGCCACCAGTTGTACCAAGGCCTGTATGCTGTTATTATCTACGGTTATTAAGATGATTACTTAGCTATTTTCAGACATTTAGATTTTATATTTTTGAAGTTTACTTATTTATTTTTATTAAAGACTCTTTTGGGAGGCAGTTCACACGCCTGGGCTCCCCCATTATCAATATCCTGCCCCCGCCATGTGGTATGTTTGTTAACCTACATTGACACGTCATTGTGACCTAAAGTTCATAGTTTACATTAGTGTTCACTTTTGGTGTTGTAAAGTATTTTTTATGTACACGATTGTTGATCTTTAACAAAAAGTAGGTGTTGTCATCTTTTATATGAGGGGAAACTGAGGCTTATAGAAGTGCAGTAGTATTGTACAAGGACACCCCGCTAGTAGACGGGAGAGCTGGGACTAGACACGAAGCCTATGGATGCTTCACACACTTTTAAGACTGATGAAATGAAGACATTTCCTTAGATATCCTTGGGGGGCAGCCAGTCTTCAGGGGAATCAACTATAAATAATATGTAAGCTTGTTACAACCGGCAAACCTGTTACAAAATGCAAACAGAAAGGGGGAGTAAGCCTCCTGGGGTCTAGAGAGGGAGGATGAAGCTAAGAGTTATTGAGTATTTCCAGCACTGTCGAAGGAGAAAGACGTGTTTTGTGAACAAGAACATTCTTGTTCAAAAACATATATTCTCAGGCCGGCCCGGTGGCGCACTGCTA
>NW_007777448.1:2103-3401 GCF_000696425.1 Galeopterus variegatus | reverse complement strand
GAGGGCAGGAAAAGGTCGTAAAGTAGCATGAGCCAGGAACCATGGACAAAAAACAATACATAAATGTCATAATATCCAATTATTTACATTTTTTGGCTATTATAAGTAATGTTGTTATAAATACATGACAGAAAATATGGTCATATATTCTCATTTCTTTTAGGAAGTGACCTAGGAGTGGAATTTTGGGTTACATGGAATATTTAGTTTGACTTTTGAAAAAACTGTCAAACTGTTTTCTGAAGTAGCAGTGCATTTTTTATTCCAGCCAACAATATATAAGAATTCCACTTACTTTACATTCACACCAATACTGGCTATCATTTCTACTACAATCATCCTACTGAATATACAATCATTAATAAACTCAGGTCTGGCTGCCCGTCCCCTTGAGAAGAAAAAAAAAAAATAAAAAACTCAGAAGTCAATTGGTTGGTGTTAGAAAAGCAGATGTATTCAGCTAAAGGAGATGGTAGGCTGTCCCATTTCAAAGACTTAGATTTACTGAGGGTTTTTTAAAGGAGGGGTTTAGGGAATAGAATGTGGGAGGTGAAACGCAGGAGAGAAGAATACTTGAGCTATGAGGGGTCCGTATCTATGAGTCACGCACGAGGTCTCGCCAAAGCCTCATCTGATTTCTTTTCTCGTCTTCGCTGTTATCTCGAGACCCTGCAATATTTTGATTTGTTCCAAAGTAGAACCATCTTTTCTGCAGTCCTTTGTATAGTTTTGCTTCGCAGAGCTCAGATGGACTTGGCTGGCGCCCAAAGTCCACTCCCAGTCATTTGGCCTTGATCACTTCTCAAAACCTTGAGTTTCGGGCTGAGCCAGTGGCGTACTTGGGAGAGTGTGGCACTGGGAGCGCAGCAGCGCTCCCGCGGCAGGTTCGGATCCTATATAGGGATGGCCAGTGCACTCACTGGCTGAGCGCGGTGCGGCCGCCTCAAAAGGGACAAAAAACAAAACAAACAAACAAAAAAAACCCTTGAGTTTCGATTTCCAGGAGCCCTCATTTGAATACAGAGTCTATAAATGGGCCGAGCAAGCCCACACCCGGCATTTTCTGTTCTGCGGAGCTGGCTTCCGGGCTGGATTCTTCGTCTTGTCTTCGCTGGTTTCTGCTCCGTGGATGTGTCGGAAGGAGAAAAGTAGGTTCCCCGGAAGTGGTGAACTCTGCTGGGTTCACACGCTTCTCCATCGTCTTTGGACATCTCAGGCCTGAAAATATGATCGTGGGAGAGGGGGAAAATGGCGGCGCGTCTGGAGCACCAGTGTCGGGAAACAGCGCGATCCTGAGT
>NW_007777448.1:0-893 GCF_000696425.1 Galeopterus variegatus | reverse complement strand
CTACTTTTCCGTTTATCCAGATTTCTACTCAAATGCAAAATAACATTGTAATCTTCCTTTGTTTCATTTCAGAAAGAGGATAAAATAATCTCCCCATATTCCACTAGCCTCACTTGAGCATAAAGCAGAACCAAGAATAAAATCAGCCTCAGTCTGTTGCCACTTTTTCTACTAGAATATATTACACATGAAAAAAGGACTGGAGAAACTTACAATGGGACGTCTAGGCAGAAACACATAAGAAAATAAAGTTTCAGAATCTGTGTTTCTGGTAGTTTTACACCCATTTTTTTCTCAATGTGCATAGTGATTTTATTTTATTTTATTTTATTTTATTGGTATTTATTATCTCAACCACTTCCTTATTAGAGACCTATAAACACTGAAGATAGTGTGTACAATTTTGTGTGTGTGCATTTTTTTAAGCATTGGTGACTTGTAGAGGGTCTGGGTTTGATACAAAGGAAACAACTTTTGTTTATTCACACACATTAAATAATCATTATTTAGAAGTTCTCGATTTTTTTTATTCTAACTTATCAGGATACAATGTAGTTGATTTTCATGTCCTTTTACCAGTTCCTCATTCCCTCCCTCTCTTCTCCTCCCCACCCATCAGCATCATACACGTTCACTTGTCTTAACAAGTTCAAAGAATTGTTGTGATTGTTATGTCTTCTTCCCCCTCCTAACGTTTTCTTGTGTATTTATTTATTTATTTTTAGCCCCACAAATAAGTGAGAACGTGTGGTATTTCTCTTTCCATGCCTGACTTGTTTCACTTAATATAATTTTCTCTAAGTCCATCCACATTGCTGCAAATGGTCGTATTTCATTCTTTTTTATAGCAGAGTAGTATTCCGTTGTGTAGATATACCACATTTTCCTTATCC
>NW_007777447.1:2943-3402 GCF_000696425.1 Galeopterus variegatus | reverse complement strand
ATTATTAGCTATTCCCCAACCTGGCGTCAGGTGTTGCAGGTATCAAAGTCACCTGTTCACCTCATATCCAGAAGGCACAAGAAGTGCGATTCTCCACACCCTCTTTTAAATCCTGACTTTGTCATAGGACCTCTGATCTCCTTTGGGGAGAGTTAGAGCTTGGCCCAACCTCTGGTCTTGTTTAGTTTTGAAATCCAGCCCCGAGGTCCATGTAAAAATTGGCAGGGCTCTACAATTCATCTCCAGACTCACTGGGGGTGGGGGGAGGGCGTGGAAAGGGAGGAAGGGATAGCACTTGTGTTAGGGGGTATCATCAAGCAGACCCTAGTGGGATACTTTGTCATAAACTTTTTGCTAGGAAGCGCACCAGTCTCCTCCCTGGAGACCCTGACCATGAATAACCAGATCCAGAGTTCCCTTGGGGAAGGTCTGTGCTTAGTTCATCCAGGAGAGGGCACC
>NW_007777447.1:0-752 GCF_000696425.1 Galeopterus variegatus | reverse complement strand
AGGAGACAAAAGGCTGAAGGGGAGGCAATAGAGATTCAAAGTGTGAGAAGGATTCAACCTGACATTGCTGTATGTAAAGATGGAGGAAAGGGGAGAAGCCAAGCAATGCAAGAAGCATCCAGAAGCTGAGAATGACTACCCACCCACAGCCAGCAAGGAAATAGGGACCTCAGTCCTACAACCACATAGAACGGAATTCTACCAGCAACCTGAATGAGCTCGAAAATAGATTACTCACAAAGACCCTGAAAATGAAGGAGCTTTGTCGACACCTTGATTGTGACCCCATGAAACCTGGAGCGGAAAAACAGTTAAGCCATACTTTGCCTGGACTTCTGACCTACAGACTGTGAGATAATAAATAGGGGTTTCTTTAAAACTCAAAATTTGTAGTGATTTGTTACAACAACAATAGGAAAGTAATATACAAAACAGTCATTCCTTTTACATTAAATAATCAGAAAAATATAATAGTTACATAATGGCTTTATTAAATGTAAAAATGTATATTTAAGTAATTTAAGAAATAATGAACAGTCATTTCCAAAACTGAAAGTCTCTGGGATGACAATGTGAGGTGTGAACTTCTACTTTTTCACAAAAGTCCTTGTGTCTTTTTACTAAATCTCATTTATAAAATATATTAATATTCTATGTTCTAATTATGTTTCATACCAACTTTCTTTTTGTGTAATTTTTTTTATTGTAACATAGTTGAATGTACATATCTGTGGGGTACAGAGTTGAATATC
>NW_007777446.1:0-3402 GCF_000696425.1 Galeopterus variegatus | reverse complement strand
TAATTTGTTGCCGTAGCCACAGGAAACTAATATACCTTCATTTCATTTACATTGGCCTGGTGATTTTACAGCTACTCTTTCTTGTACACACAAACTCATATTTTTTCTTTGGACATTAAGGTGTAAGAGCTGGCATTATATACTTTTTAAATACCCATTTCCATGCTTACTATTGAAATAATCAGACTCCACAATTCTGGTTTTTAGAATGCCATCTTTATAATAACAATACAATGAAAGAGTTCTCACTTTTACGGTGTTACTTGAAGATAAACATGAGTTCGTAATAACCTTGAATGAGAATTAAAAGAGATTTTCTCCTTCTATCTTTCAATTCAACTAGGTTATTGTGATATTCTGGGTTATTGTTCTGATTCCACATTAAGAGAAATTAATTGACTGGACATTTCTTTCTTCTTTCTTTCTGTCTTTATTTCGAATATTCATGAGATACAAAACTGATTGTCCCCCCTCCTGCCCATGATGTGGGGGCCAGATTCATATTGGGTACATATCCATTACCAATTGCTTTTGTGCCCCTTGTCCCCTTCCAATTATCCCCCAACCTCCCTCCCCCACCCCTTCTCCCCTCAAGTTCAATTTGTAGCCATAGGAATGTTTCCTCCCTCTGTTGGATCATGGGACTACTGTGGTCTTACTTTCCTGCCTTCCTTTCTCTCTTAGCTCCCACATATGACTGAGCACATGAGGTATTTATCCTTCTGTGCTTTGCTTGTTTCACTCAACGTAAGTTTCTTCTGGTTCATCCATGTTGTTGCAAATGGGAGTATTTAATTCTTTCTTATGGCAAAGTAGTATTCCATTGTGTATATATACCACAGTTTCTTTATCCAATCATCTATTAATGAACGTTTAGGTTGGTTCCATATCATGGCTATTGCAAACAGAGCTGCAAAAATATGGGAGTGCAGGTATCTCTTCGACATGATGATTTCCGTTCCTCTGGATGGAATGGAAATTCCATCCTCTGGAACCCAGAAGTGGGATTGCTGGATCATGTGGAAAATCTATCTGTAGTTGTTTGAGAAACCTCCAAATTGTTTTTCAAAGTGGTTGTACTAATTTACAGTCCCATCAACAGTGTGGTAGTGTACCCTTCTCTCCACACCCTCACCAGCATTTGTTATTCACCATCTTTTTGACCATAGGACTGGACATTTCTTAGTCATTTGGAATTACTTACTAATTGCTCATGGGCCATTGTTTTAATTAATGGTAGCCAATTAAATTAGCTTTCACATTATATAAATTTCACAGCTTTATTAGTGAGTATTGCCTTATAAATATTCATTGTAATAAAGAATGGTTATTTACAGATAATGAACCTCATATATTCTTCTGGCATGCTATTGTGGTATTAAACCTGATTAGAATTAAAAACTGTCTCATTTTCTGTGGATAGTGGCTCTAACATTACTTATGTTTTCATGCTTAACATCAGTTAAGTGTGAGTATCTGCTCCTCACACATGCCATTAAGGGGATAATCTGAGATCTGTGCTATAGTTTTAATATTATTTTACTTCTTGAAATATTTGCTATACTGATTTTGGGTTTTTATCATGTTTGATCTGCTAAAAGATGCTTCTCTCAAGGACTGTGGGAAAAGTCAGATTTTTCAGGATATAAATGTTGACTATATTTTTCACTTAGGGAGAGGGAGTGTGAAGCCCCAGTAAATTCTTAGGGTCTTCCTGATTCTTCTTAGATAGTTCTATGAAAGGTGAGGCAACTATTAGTGTTTTTTATTATCCTACACTGTGTGTGTGGAAGAATATAATAGAGTTCACACTCTGGGTGAAAGAGATGAGAAAATTGGAAGTTACCAAAATGCTATGATTGAGAAATTAACTATTCACACATGTTCCAGTGATTTTTTTCCAGACAGTATAAAGGATTTGAATCCAAAATGCCATATTAGAATGATGTGAAAGTAATAGTTTAATATGAATCATGTTGAATGACATTGCAATGAGGTTTCTAAAAGCTCCCTAAATCAGTGTTTGCAATTTTATCAGATATGACAATCCAAATTTGCAACAAATATTTTGGCTTCTTTTTCTAACTTGAAATGACATTCTCAATATGATCTACTTATAAACATGATGTTAAAAAAAACAGTAGAGTAGTTCTGCTTCCATTTAGCATGTAGTGATCCTCAGTACCCACTCCTCAACAAAAAGGAAAAGCTGGATAATCTGCAAGATCACAACTTTTCTTTAGCCCACTGAAGACATGAAATTGCAACATGACTATGTTAAATAAGTTCCAAGGCATGACAATCCTCTCTAGGAATAACAGGACAAAGAAGCTTTTTCTTCTTTGTCAGAGCAGAGCAAGAAGGAGCAGCTGCTATAAGTGAGGAAGAAGAAAACAGCTGAACATTTAATCATTTTTTGAAGGCCATTTGTAGACTATTATGAAGGTTTAGACTATCTGGGAGCTCTAGATACAAAAATCATCAAGATTGGGAGTAGGGCAGGATATCTGAAACAGTTCCCTTACTGGCACAGAGGCATGCAAACCTGCCTTCTTTCCAGACACTTCTGTCATAGGATAAAGAGTTCTTTCCATCCCTGTGACCTAGGCAAATAGACACTGGCTCTAGGGGAGGAGTAGAAGCAAAAGCCATTTTCTCCACAAATTAGAGCATCAAGTCTTGTTCCCACCATGAGCCTCAACAGAGTAACAAGCAATAGCAGCCTACTGCTAGGGAGGAACAGGAAACCTTTCTGCTACAAGATCCCAGGTAAAGATACAATGCTACTGAGGGAGGAGTAGAAGCAAAATCTGTCTGCTGCTGAGGGAAGAACAGAAAGCCTTCATGAGCTGAGGATCCTGCACTGACACAAAGCAGAAGACTATAACAGTGAGGAAAAGGGAGAGCAAGAATCTTACATTGAAAAGTTCAGAGTTCAACCCTCACAAAGGGGAGAGGCAAAGCACTACAAAAACCAACCCAAAAGTTCAAATACACAAGACCTACTAATGACTGACTGAAGCTCTAGCAAGAGAACTAAGAAATCTCCTTTTCTGATAATGAGCCTGGTGTCAAGTAATCAGAGAGAGTAATCTACAGCTGGGGTGAGACAAGAGTGTCAAGAGCCTCCTCCTCTTGTGAAACAGACATGCATGGATTCCTGAAATCTGAAAAAATTGTTTGATACTCCAGTCCTCACAATGAGCATAAGGAAGTAGCAGCCTAATTCTGGAGGAACTTGAAGTGTGGAGTAGTGAAAGTAATTAAAGCAATAGCCTAACCCAAACTAGCTCAACTTCTGACTATATTGATACAACCCCCACACTGATAATACGAAAAGAAAAAAAGTCATACGCATTTCCAGGTGTAAATAGCATTTACCTGCATCTCTATTGTTCCTTT
>NW_007777445.1:0-3402 GCF_000696425.1 Galeopterus variegatus | reverse complement strand
CTCATATTATGGTGCCTCATGATCTCATTTGGAAGCAATAAACAATAAGAGAAGGAGTGTATTTGATTCTCCTCTTTTTAAGTCAAGTGCCTAATGTCTTTGTAATAATACAGGCCATTGTGCCATTAGATTTACTAAGGAAACAACTTTTGTAAATATATCTTACATGTTTTATGGCTCTCTGGTCCAATCTATGCAAGTTCTGCTTTGAAAGGTCATTTAACATACATTTCCTTCTCCTCCTTCTTTCCTACAAAAAGACTGTCCTAAATTTTAGGTATAAAAGGTGTTAGTTTTAAAATGGAAACTTTATTTTTCAAATGTACTTTATGTCCTTAATTTTAAAATATATAATTACTATAGCTCTACTCTATCTACCCAGTATTTATTTCCTGAAAATTATCATAATAATCTTAATAATGTAGTATTCTGTTACAGCTAGAGGAGAAAATGAATGGAAGAAAGCCAAGCAGTAAAACTGCAGATACTGAAGTTCTCTCTCTCTCACTGTGTGTGTGTGTGTGTATTTTTCCTTCTAGCTTTTCACTGAATATGGCAGACTGGCAATGGAGGAAACATTCCTGAAGCCATTTCAGGTGAGTGAGGGTTAAATGATGGTGAATTCTTATTAGCTTTTCCTGAAGGCTGTAACCAGGTATATTAGTTAGGGTCATGTTTCTTCTTTTCCTTTATATTATTTAAGAAACATTTTGAATACCTACTTAATGCTACTTGATGCAAAGAGGAGGTAGAAGTGGGAAATAAATTTTTTAAAAATTATTTTTTTAAAAATGGGGAAATAGGAAGATGAATTAGACATTCTGGTTCTGGCAAGAGTATCAGCTTTTCTCCCCTGAACTCGATCCTAGAAATGTCATAGGAGCCAGAAGAAAATTAATGAATTTGTCAAACATAGAAGCTAAAAACAAACAAATAAGGCTCCTGAGACAATAAAAGTTGGCTGTCAGTCATAGCAAAAGCTGACTGAGCAGCAAAGAGGATATTGGGTTGGGGAGAGTTTTTTAGAGATTACCCTTTCTTTCTTAGATATGAACCCATTTCATAACCACTCAGTATCAGAACAATAACCAACTCAGCCCTTGCTGGGTACAGCAGGATAATATCAAGGCAATATCTGAACTTTGATTGAGTAGTATCTGGCCCTTTAAGTGCTCCCATCTGCCCCTACTCTTTATATACTAAGGACAAGGATATTATAACTAAGTCAGACAGCTCTTGAAAACAGTACCTGGAGGAGGTATAGATTTAAATACCAAGTCTAGACTATACACCTGAAGCATGACTCCTTCAGCCTAAGCTAATCAGAGGAGTCCAAGCTGAGCTCTAGAATTTAGCTTCTCCCTGCTGATACACATGATCAGTCAAGATGGATTATACCTCAAGGGGAATATGAGCACATGGGGAAACTGAACAATTTGATAGAAAGCAAAGTAAAATTAATGACTCAGATGGCAAGTAATTTAAAATAAGCTGTATTAGTTATCTATTGCTGCATAACAAATCATCACCAAGCCACCAATGTTATTATCTCACACAGTTTTTGAGGATCAGGAATCTGGACTGGTTTTGGCTTAGGGTCTCTCATGAAATTGTGCTCAAGATGTCAGCCAGGGAGATCTTCCCTGGAGGATTAACTGGAGGATCTGCTTCCAAGCTCATTCACATGGCTGTTGGCAGGAACCTGCAACTGTTTACCACATGGGCTTTTCCATAGGGCTGCAGTGACCAAGAGAAAAATCTCAGTCTTTTATGACCTAATCTTGGAAGTGACACACCATCAGTTCTGCCATATTCTACTGTTAACACAGACCAACCCTGGCATAATGTGAGAGAGGACTCCACAAAGATGTAAACACCAGGAAGTAGGGAAGTTGCCACCATACTTTTTTTGAGACTGGCCACCATATGATCATATTAAATATTCTTAAAGAAATAAAGTATGACTGTCTTATGCTTCTAGTAATAGAACATTAGGCAATTTTGATTAACATCTCCCTGATGAAAACCAAAAAACCTCCTAAGAAAATTAAAAATTTGTTTGAATATGTAAGAGTATCAACAAGATAGTAAAACATTGTTGAAATCTGAGGGAATATAGAGGCCCAGGAGGGGATTGGTATGATTATGTAAACAATCAAATGAAAACTAATACAGCTATATTTTATAGCAAGTGAAGTAAACTTTAAGAAAAAAGCATTACTAGAGATAAAAAGGGTTATTTCTTAGTAATACAAGAATGAATTGTGAATAAACAATTGTGAATATGTAGAACAATTGTGAAAAATGAATTGTGAATAAACAGATTGTTGAGTATGTAGCATATGTAAACAATTAAATAATTTCTAATTTACAGTAATTAAAAAACACAGAAACAAAATACTGGACAAAATAGTATTTAAGTTTTGGTCCTTGTATCAATTAAGAAGAGTATTAAAATTACCTAAACTTTAAAAAATCATATGAGGTGATAAAATTTCAAGAGTTACCACTAGAATAATAGAACTAAAGTATATGGCATCCAGACCAGTAGAGGAAGGGAATGATAGAAAGAACAAACAAATAAAACAAATAAATACCACAATTAGGCCAAAGAGAAGAAAGAAGAAAAGAGAATCAAGGAAAAAGAGGGACAAAGAGAAGCACAAAGCAAGGTAGTAAAGATAAGTCCAAATGTATTAATGTTTTTAATAAATAATTTAAAATCACCTTTTAAAAGAGATTGTCAGTTTGTGTAAAGATTTTGAATTCAACTATTTTTGACACATATTAAAACATAAGAACATGTTCATTTGAAAGTAAAGGGATGGAAAAAGATATGCCAGACACAGACTAAGAAAATTCAGGTGGCTGTTTTTTTTATGAGACTTCAAGTCAATAAGAATTATTTAGAATAAAGGGCCGAGCCCGTGGCGCACTCGGGAGAGTGCGGTGCTGGGAGCACAGCAGTGCTCCCGCCGCAGGTTCGGATCCTATATAGGGCTGACCGGTGCACTCACTGGCTGAGCGTGGTGCGGCTGGTCTCAAAAAGGACAAAAAAAAAAAAAAAAAAAAGAATTATTTAGAATAAAGAAAAACGTAATGATAAAGGTTCATTTCAGCAGAAGATATAGGGTTCTAAATTTATATGATAGCCTTAAAATGTATGAAGTATAAATTGATAGAACTATAAGAAGAAATCGGTAAATTCACTGAAACACAGCTCTCCTGATTATTGATAAGTTGAACACAAAATTAGTAAAGATAGAGAAGATAGAAACATATGGTTAACAATCTTGCTTTATTGGACATGTACAGAATATTGTACCTAACAAATAAAGAAAACACATTATTCTTAAGCATACAAGGTGCATAAATGGCACCAGACTTAAATGGCACCATAGA
>NW_007777444.1:3152-3402 GCF_000696425.1 Galeopterus variegatus | reverse complement strand
CATCTTCTTCATTGGCTTGCAAGGCACCCACAGGAAAGCCACAGATGATGTAGCATAATCCACTGTGTGGCAAAGAGAGCCCCAGACTCTCCCAGCTCTGCTCTGTGACCTTGAGCAAGTCCCTTCTCTTTTTGGACCTCAGTTACTCCATGTACAAAATGGGGAGCATAAAACCAAGCTCCTTGTGGACTCATTATGAAGATTACACAGAATATAGGATGTAAAAATGTTTTGAAAACCCTTAAATTTG
>NW_007777444.1:0-2254 GCF_000696425.1 Galeopterus variegatus | reverse complement strand
CTCATTATGAAGATTACACAGAATATAGGATGTAAAAATGTTTTGAAAACCCTTAAATTTGTGGATACATGAAGAAGCATCCCAGGAGTCAGGGCAAAATAAGACAAAGCAGTGAACACACACACGCACACACACACACACACACACAAAATCAGTGATTCAAGATCTTTTGCCTTCGGGTGTGTGACCCCAAAAGACCTCATCCTGGTCCTGGCTGCTGGCTGCATCTCTGAACCCTGACCACCTTCCCCTGGGCTGGGCAGGATTCGGTTTCCTGTTCACAGCCCCAGTCTCCTCACATTCCAGATGTGCTGCTTCTTCCCTCACTCTATGATGAAGTAAACCACAAACAAATTTCCTGTTAACTCACTACAGTCTTGCTGCCTGGAAAGCAAAGCCTCCGGCTTATCCTTTCCCAAGGAAGGTGGGAGGAGGCAGGAGGAGGAGACAAGGGCTCGCAGAGAGAGGAGAATGCCAGCTCAGTTGTTTTACTTTTAGGGGACAAACAGCCAAGACCAAAAACTCAAGAAAAAGAAATAGGAGGTGGCATAAGGATTCTCCTGTGCCAGTTAAGTGCTGTCCTATCTTAATATAATGCCTTAACCTCTCTGAGCCTCAGATCTTAGAGACCAAATTGCTCAGGTATATACTTTTTTAAAAATTAAAAGCCATTGGCCCCTTTTCTCTTAACATTCACAAATCGCATACACAGAAGAGTTTTGGAACTTATAAAGCACAACTACATCTGTTTTCATAATCAATCTTCACCCCACACTTGGCAGGAAAATGGTAGAAGTTCATTGGCCCACTTTAGAGATTAGAAAACCCAGGCTCAGAGAGACAGTCACCCCTCCTGTCAATAAGAGAGCTGGGTCAGCTCATATCTCAGTACCTTATTTTTCAGTACCTTTGCCTCTCACCCCTAAATGAAGATGAAGATTCTTTCTGGACCATAACATGCCCAACAGCACAAACAAACACTTGCTTTGCAGCATAAAGGTTGAGATTCTTAGGTTTATCTAATCATCCTCCTGCCTCAATGCCACCTCTGGTAAAAGACCCAGAAACCTGGTGATCTCAGGTCCCAAATCTCAGGTCCCTGATGATTCTAATGATAGGAGGATGATACTTTGTCATTGGACATCTCTTTGGGTTTGCTCTCCCTGGTATCTTTCGTGAGCAAACTGTTGGCAGCACGTGATTACTTTTTCTTGGTAACCCGGAGAGGAGGCATGTGGGAAAATGGAAGGTTTATGCACTTGCTCAAGGCCAAATGGATTGGTCCTGATTTCACCAATGCCTAGCATTCTTTTAATAGGATGAGTGAAGAGCAAGATAAAGGAAGTTTCACACCCCTTTTATCTCATCAGTGCCATATCTGTTGTGGGTTGAATTGTGTCTCCAAAAAAGATTTTCTGAAGTCCTAACCCCTGGTATCTGTGAATGTAATCTTATTTGGAAATAGGGTTTTTGTGGATGTAATCAATTAAGATGAGGTCATACTGGATCAGGGTAGACTCTAATGCAATAACCAATGTCCTTATAAGAAAAGGATAACTTGGATGCAGAAACGGGCACAGAAAGAATGCCATATGATAACGGATGCAGAGATTGGAGTGATGTGTCTACAAGCCAAGAAACACCAAGAATTGCTAACAACTACCAGAAGCTAGAAAGAGACAAGGAAAGATTCTCCCCTAGAACCTTGAGAGGGAGCACGGCCCTGCTAACACCCTGATTTTGGACTTTTAACCTCCAAAACTGTGAGAGCATAAATGTCTGGTCTGTTAAGCCATCCAGTTTCTGGTCCTTTGTTGCAGCAGACCTAGGAAACTAATACAATAGCATTGGCAGAACAGAAAATGAGTGGCAGATGTTACAACCACCAGGATCCGTCTTCCCCTGAAGCTCTTGCCCCTTCTGATTGGCAAAGTCTTTGTGGATTTTGTTGCCCATGTGGTCTTATCCCACGTCAGAGAAATCAGGCAAAGCTCCATCTCAGTCCATTGCCGAGAAAGTTTCCACAAACATCACATAAGTTTTAATTTCAGTGAATTCTAAGTCTCTTCCTACACCTTCCAACAAACTATCTTAACCACCCACAATCATCCAACCATCCACCTATCCACTAATCATATATGACAATATGTCATATATAATATGTCTTAAACACTGGGGACACAAAAGTGAACAAGATAAATTCTATGATCATATGAAGCTTAGATTTTTAGCAGCAGAAGCTGTGGGGAGAAGC
>NW_007777443.1:2442-3402 GCF_000696425.1 Galeopterus variegatus | reverse complement strand
ATCCATATGCAATACTGCTTAAATATTAGAAGTGATTGAGGGCCGACCCTGTGGTGCACTCAGGAGAGTGCGGCGCTGGGAGCACAGCGGTGCTGGGAGCACCAAGGCCGCGGGTTTTGATCCTATATAGGGATGGCCGGTGCACTAACTGGCTGAGCGCAGTTCGGGCGACACCAAGCCAAGGGTTGCGATCCCCTTACCAGTCACAAAAAAAAAGAAGTGAGTGAATAGTTACTGAGTATTATCCTGTCTCCTGGGACTTGCAAAAACAAATATTTCAGCAAAGTGACAGACATCAAAGAGAACTTCTACGGAAGTATGACCCAAGTGTAAGTGGACATTAAGAGAAAACCCAAGGAGACAAGCTGGGTGTGACCTTAGCTGCTGCAGCCAATGGGAATTTCTAAGAGTGGGGGAAAGAACATGGAAGAAAAGACTTCTAAACAAAAAACAATGAAAAGAGATAGTCTTATAAAAATCTTTGTCACTTTGTAACAAGAGGTAGTTTACATTCATTTTAATGGAGGTATTTGTAGACCATGAACATGTTAGAAGAACCTATATAATAATAGGTAATGCTAGGAGTGCTAGCACAATAGAAATACAGTCGATTCACCTTGACAAGTTCAAGACATGTGCTTTGCACACAGGACTAAAAACTCTCAGCTATTGGTACATGACCAATGATAGAAGAAAATGATCAGCTCATTGGACATGACCACATAGAGATCCACATCGAGTCACTACAGTGGAGGCAAAGATGCTGCTATGTCAGATTCTGACAGAAGTGGATAGGTGTGAAATCCAGCGACTGTCATTGGTTTCTTTGTTTTTTAGCTTTACTTTAGTTTTAATTGACACATAACAATTGTACATTATTTATGGGGTACAGTGTGACATTTTGATACATTTATACATGTGTAATGATCCATCAGGGTAATTAACATATTTATCACCTCA
>NW_007777443.1:0-774 GCF_000696425.1 Galeopterus variegatus | reverse complement strand
AGTGTCTTTTTGACTCCATACAAATTTGACAATTGTTTATTATTGGGTGCTTGTGCCACCTTTTACTTCAGGAACAAGCCTGAAAATTGACCACAAAATGTTTCAATACTGCATAATTTCACTAAGATCAGGATTCAACAAAAAAGTAAGATGAGTGAAAATATGATCAATGAACTTTAGAATAAGGCTGTGTTTAATAATACATAATGGTAAGATGAGTGATTATTTCAGCAATTTCTTTTTGTAGAATAATCAATCTAACGTGATGTCTGGCATCTAATAAATGTCCATCATTTTTCATCAATTCTGAACTTTTCTTTTGTATTTTTGAATCTATAAAATCAGACTGCATCTCACAATTGCTGTCAGCCAGCTGGAATCGCAAGGTAGTTATCATCACCTGTGCATGTTTAAACTCAGTTGTTATTCCTAGTGACCCAACTGGACAATCACAACCTCTCAATATTTCAGTAGGTCCATTGGAGGAAAAAAATATGAGTCTTGATTATTATTTGAAAATATTCTGTTGACACCTTCTGGTACAATCAAGTAAGCACAGGCATCAAAACTTGCAAATAAGGATCAGCTGCTTAAGAAAAAAATTCCAGAGACAATATTACAGAACTTTTTATAGAAATGTTGTATCACCAACACTCTGGATGGCACAGTGAAGGGCAGTGTGTGGAAAATTGTGAACACCAGCAATTTTGAGTCAACAGTGATTCTGGAGAGTTGGAGTCTGGATGTGAACAAATTTTAGAAATACCTTAGCCA
>NW_007777442.1:2399-3402 GCF_000696425.1 Galeopterus variegatus | reverse complement strand
TCAGTACATATTTCAAACCCAAGGGTGGTATTGGGGGAGGGTTGAAGTTATTTTCCTTCAGAGAGACCAGTCAGTTCATAATAAACAGTAAGCATCTGGATAAGATAAATAAATTCACTATTCTCCTTAACAACCAAAGACTTATTAAAGTGGCTTGTTCGGCAGACACTTAAAGACTGGCCACCCATCCACAATCTCAAGGCATGAATTGGAATGCATGCTGACAAACACACACCAGAATTCCAGCAACAAAGTAAAAACAAAGCCCACCCAACTCTCAAAGTAAACCCACTGTGAAGACTGCATCCTTCAAACACAAGACTCATATTACAGTGTGATCTGCTTAGCACCGGGCAGTGGAACATAGGGATTAGTGGGAAAACAGCACTGTACTGGGAGGCCGGAAACCCTCACTGCAGACCATGCATGGTGGTGGTAAGTACAGGAAAGTCATTAAACAGTGGGCTGAAAATGTCCTACCCTGTAAAATAAGAGTGTTGCCCTACATCTGTGGTTTTAACACTTCTGTTTTTAGTAATGGAACAAGCAACCTCAAATTAAATCTTATTCAAGGCCTGGAGGTGGGGGGAAAAAAATCACACAAGGAGGTGGATGGTGTCATTAAAATAGAGTCTTAACACCCTCCCCTGTAAAATTTTAATACGTATTTTCCAGAAATAAAACAAACAAAAAGTCCCACTAGTAAACCAAAGATTCTATTAATTAATGAACTTATTAACTCTCAACAAGAAAATACATTTATCAAATTTTCTAGCAGTAGCCTGCAAATATTATGCTGTACTATACCACCTCTTTATCATTATTTGGTTGCCCTAACACAATGCTCTGATTCTGAATTAAAGAAGAAGAAAAACAGATCATGCAAGACCAAGGAGGACAAAAAACAACTACTTTAAATCATTTAAAAAATATAATCTCTCCTGGGACCCCCACCCATGATTTTGCTCTATAAATTCTTGTAATTCTAAGCTAGCAAGGAGCC
>NW_007777442.1:0-1491 GCF_000696425.1 Galeopterus variegatus | reverse complement strand
TGTGTTATCTGGATATGTTAGAGCAGCCAAACTATACCCTAAAAAAAAAAAAACCAAACCAAAAAACCCTCAAAAAATGCGTGTAGATGTACATTTTAAATATAAAGAAATCGGACATTTGAAAAAACAGAAAACAAGTAGAGAAAATCTGAAAAGCACACTGACAAGACAACACATTTGGAATAACCCCAGTTACCAAATTTTCCAAAAGAAATAGATCAGTACATATTTCAAACCCAAGGGTGGTATTGGGGGAGGGTTGAAGTTATTTTCCTTCAGAGAGACCAGTCAGTTCATAATAAACAGTAAGCATCTGGATAAGATAAATAAATTCACTATTCTCCTTAACAACCAAAGACTTATTAAAGTGGCTTGTTCGGCAGACACTTAAAGACTGGCCACCCATCCACAATCTCAAGGCATGAATTGGAATGCATGCTGACAAACACACACCAGAATTCCAGCAACAAAGTAAAAACAAAGCCCACCCAACTCTCAAAGTAAACCCACTGTGAAGACTGCATCCTTCAAACACAAGACTCATATTACAGTGTGATCTGCTTAGCAACGGGCAGTGGAACATAGGGATTAGTGGGAAAACAGCACTGTACTGGGAGGCCGGAAACCCTCACTGCAGACCATGCATGGTGGTGGTAAGTACAGGAAAGTCATTAAACAGTGGGCTGAAAATGTCCTACCCTGTAAAATAAGAGTGTTGCCCTACATCTGTGGTTTTAACACTTCTGTTTTTAGTAATGGAACAAGCAACCTCAAATTAAATCTTATTCAAGGCCTGGAGGTGGGGGGAAAAAAATCACACAAGGAGGTGGATGGTGTCATTAAAATAGAGTCTTAACACCCTCCCCTGTAAAATTTTAATACATATTTTCCAGAAATAAAACAAACAAAAAGTCCCACTAGTAAACCAAAGATTCTATTAATTAATGAACTTATTAACTCTCAACAAGAAAATACATTTATCAAATTTTCTAGCAGTAGCCTGCAAATATTATGCTGTACTATACCACCTCTTTATCATTATTTGGTTGCCCTAACACAATGCTCTGATTCTGAATTAAAGAAGAAGAAAAACAGATCATGCAAGACCAAGGAGGACAAAAAACAACTACTTTAAATCATTTAAAAAATATAATCTCTCCTGGGACCCCCACCCATGATTTTGCTCTATAAATTCTTGTAATTCTAAGCTAGCAAGGAGCCCTAGGTCTTAAATGCTCTCCTGTACCACTGGCTCCTTTGAATGGTATTCAAATAAATGTAATCTTTAATGCTGGAGAAAAAAGCCTAATTTTTAAATTTCATTCTTTGGATTAAAAAGTACATGATTTACCTACTAGAATGGCTAAAACAAAAACTGATAAGATAAAAAAAAGTGCTGACAAAGACACAGAGTAACTGGAACTCTCATATGCTTCTGGTGGGTAATGTGAAATGGTACAACTATTTTGGAAAATCATCTGGTCATTTCTT
>NW_007777441.1:2252-3403 GCF_000696425.1 Galeopterus variegatus | reverse complement strand
AAGAATTTTGTTTCCTCTTAAGACACAGAAATTTGAGTTCTTACTGGGTAAGAAAGATTCAGAATCAAAAGAAAAGGAAAAATTGTTTGCAATAAAGATTTTTAAAAGAGAATACAGGCTTTCAAAGGACTGGTTCATTAAAGGAAAAAAATACAATATATATTTAAATGAAAAAAATTACAAAATTGCCAATGTTGCCAAGTTTACATTTAGTATGTTCTTAGTGGAAAAACATACTCTCACATGGTTTCCATAGTTATGAATGTTGCAGATTCACAAAAGGTCATCACTGAAAATGTCTGAAATGAAGTTGCTTTTGTTGGGGAGTAACTTACAAGAAAAATTCAAGGTTCATTCATTTCGGGGACTAAAAGTATACAGAGTGATCACCCTGTATTTTCTTTTCATTTGCATGTCAGAGTGCAAAACATTTCTTTAAATGATTGAGAGATGTGATGTGCATATTTACCCACCATGGTGCCAGGGCAAGGTGTCATTTACTTCCATATGCCTTTTTTTCCTGGGGTGGGGGGCAGTTTCCTTTTCTGATTTTCATTAATTTAAAGCGTTTGTCTAGAATATCCTTTTTACTGATTTTCTCTTTCAAAATCAATGTGCTTTCAAATCTTTTGTTTGTTTGTTTACAATACTCATAAATACATAAGTTAATCAAACTGAGTAGTCTCCCAGCAGGAGACAGATGGCATGCCCACCCAAAGGACGGTGTGCAGGGAAAAGGGAAACCAGTGGAAACTGGAAGTCACCCTTGGGCCTGAAGGGATGCGGGGGGAGGTATGCTGAAGGGGCAGCCTGAAGGAGCTGTGGCTTTTGCTGGAGGGACACGGCCAACCTTCAGTAACTACAGGGAGAATGAACAGCAGACCTCCACCAAAACCAAGCAGAAGCTGGAGCTGGAGGGCAGGAGGCCGGTTTACGTAGAGCAGGGTGGAGAGTGGACATGGAGGGCAAGTGGAGAAAATTGAACAGGGTCAGCTGCTCCTGTCTCTCCTTTGAAGTCGTATTTTTCTATCACAGAGCACTTTGGTCACTATATATATATTTTTTTCTTTTTTTTTTTTTTTCGTGACCCGTAAGGGGATCGCAACCCTTGGCTTGGTGTCGCCTGCACCACGCTCAGCCAGTGAGCGCAC
>NW_007777441.1:0-1095 GCF_000696425.1 Galeopterus variegatus | reverse complement strand
GCTGCACTCCCAGCGCTGCACTCTCCTGAGTGAGCCACGGTCGGCCCTTTGGTCACTATATTAATGATAATAAACCCTTATTTGTATAGCTCTTTGAAGTGGGAAATTGTTTTCATATACAGATGCTCATTGACTTATGATGGGGCTACGTAAACCCATCATAAGTTGAAAATATTGTAAGTCGAAAATGCTTTTGTACACCTAATCCACCCAACACCATAGCTCAGCCTTGCCTAGCTTAAACATGCCTGAACATTTCCATTAGCCTACAGTTGGGTAAAATCTTCTAAATCAAAGTCTATTTTACAATCAGACGTTGAGTATCTCCTGTAATGTATTGTATTCTGTACTGAAAGTGAAAAGCATAATAGTGGTATGGGTACTCGAAGCATGGTTTGTACTGAATGCGTACTGCTTTCACACCATCATGAAATCCAAAAACCCAAAGTCGAACCAGTGTAAGTCAGGGACCATCTGTATATTGTCACAACTCTGTCAGGCACATGAACACATATTTATTACCCTGTGGTAAGATGAAGCAATGGACCCTGAGAAAGGAAGTGACCCAAAAGCTAGCACTCAAATCCAGTTTTTCTGCTCTTCCCACCACAAATACAAATACCTGCTGGTCTTGCTGCACGGTCTTTACTGAGAAAAGTACACATTATTTTCATACACTCACAATTTAAAGCAAATTAAGAAGTCAAGGGTGGTTAAGAAAAAGAAAAACAAACTTTGATTAACATGATTCCTGATTTACTCTCTAAATGAATTTCTTTCATAAAAAATTGTCAAATCAGAGTCTGCTTCAGAGAGATTTTTGCCTGCACTTCATTAGAATCACAGGGAGGCTCCCAATTTAAATTTACCTTCTGTTCATCCAGCAAATGCCTGATCACAAAAACCTAGTTATATTATTCATTTTATTTCATTTATTTTAATTCATTTTATTTTATTTTTTAATCAACAAGTAAAAATTGTTATATTTATGGAGTAACACATGATGTTTTGATATACGTATACCTTGTGGAATGGCTGAATCAATCTATTTAACATATGCATTATCTCTGACGGGGTTAAAATAGGCTATTCTGG
>NW_007777440.1:0-3403 GCF_000696425.1 Galeopterus variegatus | reverse complement strand
GTCTCTATATGGGATCCAAACCCTCGGCGGGAGCACCGCCGCACTCCCAAGCACCGCACTCAACTGAGTGCGCCACCAGGCCAGCCCCAGAGATTGGTTTTAACAGACAGAGACATCGATCAAAAATGGAGCATCAAGAGCAGGGAAGACACAATGAAAGGAAGCAGTGGTGAGCGGTAAACCTCAGGGAGGGTGGAGTGGAGCTGGGTTCAATCGATGGCTTCTTACCTGGTTGTGACGTTTAATTCATGCAAATTTTAAAAAGAGGTTATAGGGCCAGCCCGGTGGCGCACTCAGTAGAGTGCGGTGCTTGGGAGCGCGGCAGCGCTCCCGCCGAGGGTTCGGATCCCATATAGAGACCAGTCCGCTCACTGGTTGAGCGCGGTGCAGGTGTACCAAGGGTTGCGATCTCGTTGCCGGTCACGAAAAAAGACAAAAAGGAAAATAAATAAATAAATAAATAAAATAAAAATAGGTTATATACTTGATCTTTAAACATATTATGATTACTAGTAAAAAAAAAAAAAAGTAATTTACATATAAAAGTCTCAGATCCTTTCACCAAGAAACAGGAGGTGTAGAGTAGGACGACCCTGGACTTGCTGTCTTTGCAGCAGAGTTCACAGTATTGGTGGGACGTGTTCTCTGCCCTCTCAGCGTTCTTTGGGCATTTTCCAACGGCCTTTTGGAATTTTCTCGTGGAGTGGCATTTAATTCATACCAAGAAAAGGCACAGCTGCTTTTGTCGTTTTTAGCCCTCGGGTCCCTGAGGTTAGTCCTGTTTTCCTCTCTGTATTTCCGTCTAGTGAAATGCCTCGAACAAATTCTCTGGATACCCAGGACGGAAATGCTGGAGAGACGCGGCCGACTGTGGGCAACCCTGAGCTGGGAGCGCAGTCGAGGGAAGGAGAGGCTGGCCCGTGTGGGGCAACCCAGGCCACTGCCTGCCCAGCGCCCGGTCCCCAGTGAGTGTCCCCACCGTCTGTGAGCTGGTCACTGTGCCAGTGAGTGAGGCTCTGGGCGACCGCGTTCACCTGTGGGGCAGGGCACCTATGGTCACCTGCAGACACCTGTGGGGCGGGGTAGGGGGGCCAGGGGACAATGAAGCAGCTGATGGCTCTTGAGAGGAGCCTCGTCTGGGGGAACCAGCATTGCGTGTAACCTAGTGTGCCGCTGCCCTTTCGTGGGGACTTCCCGCCCAGAATCTGGGAAGCCAGGAGCCGTATCACCTGAGCAGGTAAAAGGGCGGGGTCCCACATGCATGTAAGTAGCAGACGCTGGGGGCGCACAGGGCACAATCAGCCCTTCTCTGAGTCGTGGGCTTGGCTGGCTGGGCCGGATCTGCTCTCTCCAGGTAGAAAACCGGTGTGGACATGGTCGATGGTCCCACCCCCACCCGGCAGCAGGCTCACATCCCCATGTGAGCACCGGGCTGGAGTCCACCTGTCAGGATACACCTCCCGGGGCTCCCACTGTGGGGGTCTTGCTTGTCGGGTGCTGTCTGCTAGTGGGGAAGTGTGAGCCTCTATGCCATTTAGGGTTCCTGCTGTAGGAACACACTTGCTAGTGGCTCAATCGTTGGGCCCTTTCTGGAGCGGGAGAGGCCACACCTTGTGCAGGGGATGGATGGCCAAGGAGACACTGGTCCTGTGCCTAATCTTGATGGTGCAGCACGGAGACAGGCCAAGACTCCCTTGTCCCTTTCACCCCTCATGTTGCTCCACCAACACCCAGCCTTGAAATGCAAGTTAACATTGTTGCAAAGAGCGTCACTGTGCCCCAGGCAGGTGGCTGGGCAGACACAGGATGCAGCAGTCCAAGCAGCATGGGGGGTGGGGGTTGCAGGGAGCACGTTGGTGCCACCACTGGGGGCAGTGAAGCTAAGCAGCGCCTGTGCCATGGCCCAGCTACCCACCCCTCTGCACACACCACCAGAAATGTCAAGTGCTGGGATGTTCACAGCACCGTTCAACTGAGCCACAAACTGGAGACCACCCAGATGCCCATTCCAGGTGGATGAGCAGGCGGTGGCACAGTCACATGTAGTGAATGCTCTGACTACAAAGCCTCGCAGAGAGACGGGGCCTCACCAATGTCCGGCTGAGGAGGGAAGGCAGGTGTGCGGGGTGCCACTGACTGGAACGTCAAGACCAGACACCTGGGCTGCTGGAAACCAGGACTGGGGCTATGAGCCTCTATGCCATTTAGGGTTCCTGCTGTAGGAACACACTTGCTAGTGGCTCAATCGTTGGGCCCTTTCTGGAGCGGGAGAGGCCACACCTTGTGCAGGGGATGGATGGCCAAGGAGACACTGGTCCTGTGCCTAATCTTGATGGTGCAGCACGGAGACAGGCCAAGACTCCCTTGTCCCTTTCACCCCTCATGTTGCTCCACCAACACCCAGCCTTGAAATGCAAGTTAACATTGTTGCAAAGAGCGTCACTGTGCCCCAGGCAGGTGGCTGGGCAGACACAGGATGCAGCAGTCCAAGCAGCATGGGGGGTGGGGGTTGCAGGGAGCACGTTGGTGCCACCACTGGGGGCAGTGAAGCTAAGCAGCGCCTGTGCCATGGCCCAGCTACCCACCCCTCTGCACACACCACCAGAAATGTCAAGTGCTGGGATGTTCACAGCACCGTTCAACTGAGCCACAAACTGGAGACCACCCAGATGCCCATTCCAGGTGGATGAGCAGGCGGCAGCACAGTCACATGTAGTGAATGCTCTGACTACAAAGCCTCGCAGAGAGACGGGGCCTCACCAATGTCCGGCTGAGGAGGGAAGGCAGGTGTGCGGGGTGCCACTGACTGGAACGTCAAGACCAGACACCTGGGCTGCTGGAAACCAGGACTGGGGCTACCCGAGGGCTGCTGTGGCGGGAGCTGCTTTCGCCCCATCCGGACGCCCGAGCAGCAGGCATCCGCTCTGCGGGGTGCAGACTTTCCAGTGGCGTGGGCCTGTAGGATGCGGTGTGCCCACAGACTCTGGGCCAATGCATGCCCTCGGTAGTAACAGCGGTGACTTCACCAAGAGCTTGGAGGTGCCAGGCTCCTCCATTCTGAGGGTTTTCTCGGCTTCTGCTGAGTTAACCCACACATCGACTCACAAGGCAGCCGCTATTTTAATCCTCGTTTTAGAGAGGAGGAAACTGAGGCACACAGGGGTTGAGCTACCCAAGGCTGCGTGGCGCTGCAGCCAGGGTGCACCTGGCCCCGAGCCCCACTTTTAATGGCCATGCCATGGCCAGGGAAAGGGAAGGCAGGGACCAAAGGGGACTTCCTGAAAATGGGCCGAGTGAGAAAGGTTGGTCATGGGGAGGTGGCCCATGGGCTCAGCCGAAGGTGGGTTCTGGGGCTGCTGAGCATGGCATTCTGACCCCGTGCAACAGAAGGCAGTCGAGTGTG
>NW_007777439.1:2364-3403 GCF_000696425.1 Galeopterus variegatus | reverse complement strand
ATAAATCGATTCGTTTTTTCAATAAGCCGCGACTGTCACCAAACCTTTCAAACGAGCTAAGATCGCATGGCTAAAATGATGCTTTCTAACTCATCCAGAAAGCTTCTTAGGGTCAATATTCTCTAAGGACTGGGAAAAGCTGAAAAACTTTCAGCACATTTGTGTCCGAAGCCCCTCCAGACAGAAGAATCCCTCCCTATACCTCACCCGCCATCTGTATTAGGGGTTTGGAACTAATTTAAATGATGGCTTTAATTTGCTTTTATTAGTACCAGCCCGTGCTGTGTTTTTGCTGACTACCTGAGTCCTCATACCAGCAGGGACAATTGATACCAGTAATGATACCAGTAATGCCATGAAAACCACGGAGAATCAGTGTCAATACTGATCTGCTGAGATGGAGGCAGACTGTATAGACCACGAGCCACAGCCAGAAGCTCAGCTGCTTTGGGGCAAGGGCAAGTATAAAATATCAAAAATGACATGATTCTCCTAAGAAATTGTCTTTAAAAAGGCAGACTCTCTCCTCTCACAGCAGTATTTTTAAAAATTTGAAACTGTCCATACATTAAAACTAATTTTATCATCCATCTGCTTATTCATTCCAGTAAATAGTCATTGAGCCTGGTTACGTGCCAGGCACTGTTCCAGCAAGCGGGAATATGGCAATGAACAAGACAGAGGAAGTCACTGCTCTCACGGAGCTTTCAGTCCAGGGAAAGAAGTGAACTAACTCCAAAACTTTCAGATACTCATAAGTGCTATAAAGAAAGTAAACAGGGCCATGTGACAGAGAGTGGTGGGGTATGATAGTGAAGGCCTCTTGGAGGAGGTGACACTTGCAGTGGGCCCTGAATGACAAGGAGGGAGCCACAGGAAGATCTGAGGGTCAGATCATTCCAAGAAACATGAACAGCAAGTGCAAAGGCCCTGCCAGGGGAGTGGAGAGAGAAAGGAGAGGACGGCATAGGCCAGAGTTGACTGATCATATATGGATAGGAGGTTGTATTGGTCTTCTGAGGCTGCCATAACAAAACAC
>NW_007777439.1:0-674 GCF_000696425.1 Galeopterus variegatus | reverse complement strand
CCCCCTTCTAAGACTACATTTCCAGGCCTTCCTAGAAGCTAGTGTGGCCACACGATGCATTTCTAGCCAATGGAACGTAAGCATAAGTGTCACATGGCACTTCTGCAAATCTGCATTAAAAACCAGCAGGTCTGTACCCTTTGCTCCCACTCTCCCCTATTCCTCCCTATCTTACCTCCTGAAATTGAAATATGATGGCTGGAGCTCTGAATGCCTGCTGGAATCTGAATTTGGACCAAACTCTAGGGATGGAGGAGTGATGAGTTGGAAGGTTCCAGATCCTGAGGACTTTGTGGAGCAAAGCCACTATTCTAGCATTGGATTATCTTCCTTTGGACTTTAAGTGAGGGAGAAATCCACTTCTTCTTGTTTAACCCACTTTATTTTCAGTCTCTGCTACTTAGCACTGAAGTAAATCTGAGCTGATATAACAGGCAAGGAGTAGTTGGCACACTGTGGTGGAGACAATTACACAATGTTCCAGGCATCCTTTTAACTTAGTGACAACTGGTTTCTAATGATATCTCCCAGTCCCATAGTATAAGAGATTTGTAAAGTCTGTGCTGGTTTCCTAAAATGAAATCATGCTAAATCTATGGAAAGATAGGTAAAATTATAAGAGCAGAAGTACTTGGATTAAAGGGAGCAGGGCTCCAAGGAGCACTGTTTGAAAA
>NW_007777438.1:894-3403 GCF_000696425.1 Galeopterus variegatus | reverse complement strand
TTTAATAGGGCACCAAACACAGCTCAAATTCTTCATTTCCCTTTCCTTCACCTAATCTCTCGGCGATTTTCCACTGGCAAAGAAGATGGTACAGAAACAGATTGAATAAACACAACAGAAAAATTGGTTCCGATCTCTCAAATCAACAACAAGCCAGTTTTGTGCCCCTTCAGCTGACCTCGCAAATCACTGTAATATAATTTTCTGCAGTTCTTTTATATGCTTTAAGTGATAGGCTAAGGGAAGAAGTGCTTAAGGAATCAGTCTTTTTCCACTGGTGTTTCACAGCCATGTACTTCCTGTGACAATTTATGAATATCCTACTTACTGATGGATATATAATACTTACTCATTAACTGTTTCATGGTAGAGAAGCTGGACTAGATAGATAGCTTTAAGTTCCCTTTCAAACTTGAGTCTGTAAGCCCATGTGATCTGGAAATTAAAGTTGAATCAAACTGCAAACAATATACCAAATTTGGAGAATTCTGAAATAGAGATGTTTTTCCTCTCCCCAAGAAAGAAGAGTGTGCTGTAATTACTAATTTATTAATAATTCAATATTTATTGAGCACCTATCTGCTAGACATTGTTCTAGGCACTAGACATGCCAATAAACTAGAGAAAGTCATTGCTGTCATGTGTGACACATATAAACAGCACTAAAATTCTTGAACTCAAAGGATAAACTCAAACCATTATAAATACTCATTTATGTGGAAAGACTATAATGTATATATACATATTTCATGTATAAAACTTTTGTAAAATATGATCCCAGAAGTTGAAAAGACAGCAAAATTTTATAGGAAGCTAATAGATAAGTGCCAGATGGAGCAGAAAGATAGGTTAAAAGAAATCCAAAAGCTAAGAAGTATTATTCCCAAGTGTAGACACATGGACCCATTAGGCACAGATCGTGGGAACAAAGACCTTTCCATCCTGTGTGTGCTTTTCTGCTTATCATGAGCCTTTAGTCATCAAGCAAGCACAGGATGCCTAAAGTACTAATTCTAGCATTCATTCTTCTTTTAAGTGCTTATTATGTGCAAGTTATTGTGCGGCATATAAAGACAAGAGACATGCACCCATGTTTCAAGTGGTTCACAGTATCCCAGTAATGATTAGACAACACACAAATACAGAAATTATAACAGTTTAAAAATTACTCTCAATTCCTGTTTTATGGTAATATGTAGTACTGTATTTCATTGAATATTCAAAGCCAATTATAAAATATACTATGTTATAATGAGATAGAAAACCATATAAGTAATAACAAAGGAATCATATACTATAATATGGAAGAAAAGACTGCCAGTGAACCAGTATGCATCATTGATTGTAAGATGCATCCTGATTTCAGAGATTTTAGAATGTGGAAAGATTTGTGTATTGGCAAAGAAAAATGATACTAACTAAAAGTGATTAAATTAACAGCTTCCTATAAATACAGGATTACACCTGAAGAGAAATTATCTGTGCTTACAGTGAAGATTAATTCAATCACTAACTCAATCACAGGACAGAAATACATCATGATACAATGTAAATTTCAGCAGCACATAAAGTACCATATTGACCTTGAAAGGGATCTGGGCGAGCATCCTTCTTACCCAGGCCCTTACTTTACACCTTCCCTGACTTTACCATCCCCTGAAACAATTACTCTTGTAAAATTCTGCACATATGTTTGTTTTTCTTCCCAGTTTGGAAACTGCAGTTGTGCTTCATAAGCTTTTAAGGGAAGAAGCTATCTTATTGACTTCTGAATCTTAGCTCAGTGCCTGTTTGACTCGTCAACATATCTGAAATAACCAACACAACCAGTTTAAAATAATTATCAAGAAAGGTCCATACACAGTAGGATGTAAAGGCAGGGCATAAAAACGGCAAATACTCTCCCACTTCTCAACCCCAGCTTTACACTAAATATGAAGAGCCTCATCCCCTAACTTACTAAATTGGAAGAAACACTGTATCTGAAACAATGACTAAAATATAGCTCTAGGGGCCAGCCTGGTGGCGCACTGCTACAGTGTCCCTAGACAAATAACCAAAAGTGAATTTGGGGTTGGGACTTTTTCCTAATCCCTAATTTAATAATAACATAAATGTAAACAGATGTGTTCCACATCTGAGTGTATTTAAAACATGTGAGGTCATTGGGTGAGGGCATGTAAATCCGGTACGGGCGCGACACTGAGGGTTGCAGTCCGTTGCCGGACACGAAAAAAGACAAAAATATATATATATATATAGAGAGAGAGAGAGCTCTAAAGATACAAGGGGAAGGAAATACTTATAGAATAAAACCCTAGACAAATAACCAAAAGTGAATTTGGGGTTGGGACTTTTTCCTAATCCCTAATTTAATGATAACATAAATGTAAACAGATGTGTTCCACATCTGAGTGTATTTAAAACATGTGAGGTCATTGGGTGAGAGCATGTAAAAATTAAGATATTGTAACTCCAAAATAATTTAATATTACTCTCAGGCCATCAC
>NW_007777438.1:0-561 GCF_000696425.1 Galeopterus variegatus | reverse complement strand
ATTACAAAGAAGAATCTCCAAGATATTTCTTATTGCCATTGTGGGTAACAAAAGAACTGTATGTCCCCATTTCCAGAGGGCTTACTATGTGCCCAGTGCTGTAGAGTGTATTAAACACTTAAAACATGTTATCTCATTTAATTCTCATTACCATCTTTCACTCCCCATTTCTAATATGTTACCAAGTCTTAGAGATTATAGCACCTAAATTTCTCTCTAGCCATTCCCTCCCCTCCATCCCCACTGCTACTACGTTATCTTAGGTCCTCATCCTCTTTAACAAACTGCCGGATGTATTTTCTTACTAAATTCCTACTCTTAAGTCTCAGCCCTCTTCTGACCAATACAGCCCCCACATTGCTGGAGGACTTATCTTTATAAAATGCAAGCCTATCACTCTCTCCAGTACCGCAGCTTCAAAACCCTTAACAGGACATGTGAGTCGAGATATAACCCCGTGCCCTGGGCTCAGCTGTGTAGCACGCCCAGCATATTTTTCGTACCTTATGTAGGCCGTGCTTCGTCACCTCTCCATCCCTCCTGAAGCTTTTCCAGATCTTA
>NW_007777437.1:5320-6266 GCF_000696425.1 Galeopterus variegatus | reverse complement strand
TTAAAGTACCCCCATATTGCTTTCACTTAACATTACGTTTGTGAGATTTATCCATGTTGTGAATAGTTGTAGTTTGTTAATTTTCTTTCTTTCTCATTTTATTTTTGGTGGCTGGCTTATATGGGCAGCCGAATCCTTGACCTTGGTGTTTTAACACTATGTTCTAACCAGCCAAGCCAACCGGCCAGCCCAAAAGTTAATTTTCATCATTGTGAAATATTCCATTGTGGGGCTCTATCAATTTATTTATCAGTTCTATTGTAAATAGACATTTGAGTTCATCCTGGTTTTTGACTCTTCAAACCTTACTGTTGTTATGAACAATGCTCTCATGTATATTTTGTACGTGTTCCTGTACACAAGATCATGCTTTCTGCTGGGAATTTACCTAGAAGTACAATGCCAGGCTATTTTCCAAAGCAATTGTACCTATTGGTACTTCTGCTAGCTGTGTCCATTTCTGTGGCTCCACATCCTTGTTGATACTTGGGGTTGTCAGACTTTTTAGTTTTTGCCAATCTAATGTGTATGTATGTAATGGTTTCTCATTGATTTAATTTGAATTTCCCTTTTTAAAAAATTTGCTTGAATTTCCTTGATGATGAAAAGGTTGAGCACCTTTTTATATATTTATTGGTCACTTTTTTTTTTAAATGCTGGCCTGCAGAGCAATAGAATCCTGGACCTTGGTGTTATCAGCACCATGCTCTAACCAGCTGATCTAACCAGCCAGGCCTAGATTTTCTCTTACATAAAACGTCTATTCACGCCCTTTGCCCATTGTTCTATTGAGATGTTACGGGAAGTATATGTGTATTCTGGAAATTAGTCCTTTGGAGATCGTATGTATTGCAAATATCTTTTCCAACACCTTGGATTCTCTTTTACTCTATAGTGTCCATTTTTAAAAATTAACAGGCTTTATTTTTTACAGCAGTTTCAGGTT
>NW_007777437.1:2863-3798 GCF_000696425.1 Galeopterus variegatus | reverse complement strand
ATACTTCCTGAGAACAAAGATTTTCTCTTTTGAAACCACATTACATTAATCAAAATCAGGAAATGTAACACTGATACAGCTCTATTATCTAACCCACAGCTCAGATTCAAATTTTGCCACCCACCAATGTAATTCATCTCTTTCTCTCTCTTTTTTTTTTTTCTGGTCTTTGTTCCAGTCCTGGATCACACATTGCAATTAGTTGTCATGGCTCTTAAGTCTCCTTTAATCTGATACATTTTCCTAGCCTTTTTTTGTCTTTTGACATTTTTGAAGAGTACAGGATTGTTTTGTTTATATTTTAAGTCTCTCAATTTGGGGTTGTTTAATGTTTCGTCATAGCTAGATTCAGGTTACGCATTTTGGGGAGAAAAAAACACAAAATTGAGGTGTCCTTCTCAGGGCACCATTCTAGCAGGAAGCACATCATGGTTGTCCATTGCTGGGGATGATAGTGATCAAAAGAAAACCACTTTTCCAATTTAGCAAGAGCACAGCCATCTTGAAAGCAGAGCCATTTTGATTCTTTGTTTTTCACTAACTCCCTGGAGCTTTTGTGAAACTGCTGAGAAAAACAAAACTATTAATCACAAGTAAATCAGTAACTTGGACTGGCCGGTTAGCCCAGCTGGTTAGAGCACGGTGTTATAACACCAAGGTCAAGGGTTCGGATCTCAGTACTGGCCAGCTGCAAAAAGAAAAAAAAAAGAAAAGAAAAATCAGTAACTTGTGCAATGCTACAGTTCCTTTTTGAAACTTCTGAAGTTCCAGGTAAGAATAACATCAGCATTGTGATGGTCAAGCCTGAGGAGTCACAAGACCAACCACCAAGGACAGAACAATCTGAAGAATTTGCAGTTCTGCAGAGACACAGCACCCTCCCCCTTTCCCACACTTTTCCCTACTATACAAATCCTGTGAAAGACCTGGACTTG
>NW_007777437.1:0-402 GCF_000696425.1 Galeopterus variegatus | reverse complement strand
CGTGCATGACGGGGACTTGTAGGGCTCTGCAGCGCTGGAAGAGGTGGGGGAGGGGATGGCGGCAAGGATCTCCCTCTGGCAGACTCCCAAGGAGACCAGGGGAGAAGTAGTGCTTGTTTTTAACTATTTATGTTTTATGGTGATTTATACCAGATAAGATGATTTTAGTTTTTAGAAGATTTTCACAGCATTGCAGTTAACTGCTTTTGGTTGTGCTTTCTTAGCAGCATTTTATTTTATTTTTTATTGAAACATATTGATTATACGTATTTGTGGGGCACAGAGTTATATTTCAATACACATATACAATGTGTGATAATCAAATCAGGGTAATTAGCATGTTCATCATTACAAAACATAATCATTTCTTTGGGATGAGGACATTCGATCTCCTCTCTTCTA
>NW_007777436.1:2374-3403 GCF_000696425.1 Galeopterus variegatus | reverse complement strand
CCTTGGTCGATGTGAAATAATTTATATTACTGTAGAGGTGAGGTTCCTAGGTAATTTTCCTTAGTTTGTTCATTGATTCATTCATTCACAAATACTTGTTGAACATCTTCTATATGCTAAGTATTGTTAAAACTGTTGCAAACAACACAGTGAACTCTGTGCCCTCATGGAGCTTACATTATGGATGCGGTGACTTGCAAATGAGCGAGATAATTTCAAATGTTAATAAATGGTTACAGAGTAAATAAAACCAGCTAATAAAATAGAGGCTGCTGGGGGGGGGGGATTCTTCAGTGCTTAGGAAAAAATATCTCTCAGGAGGTGACCTTGGAGTTGAGAGCTGAGTAAGAAGTGAACCTGTGAAAATCAGTGGGAAGAGCATTCTTGGTGCAGCTGAGCAAGTGAGCTGAAAAGAAGCTGAACATGTTTGAGGTATTGAGACATGCCCCAATGTTAAGTAGATTTGGTTAATAATATTTCAACAAAGATTTCAGTCTACCATCACAAAAATAATCTTGACTACTCATGTTTATATTCCTTCTCAACAAAGTAGGCTTTGCTGTAGACACAATCTTTTTTCCATATATTCCATTTAATTACGACAAATTATTACAAAATAATTTGGAAGCAGATGTCACACTCCATGTTAATGATCTTTTCTCAACAGGTAACGAAGTAACAATGCATCTTTTTGGAATCCACAATATATGCACCTCTGTTCCAATGACTGTCCAAAAGCCATTGGGCTTTCACTGAGGTCAGTCAGTTATTAACTTAAGTACCCAATGGAAGTTTAGTAACATTTGACAGAAGCTGTGAGGAACGCCAAAAAGAAGTATTCAACATTGTTTTCCTTTACAACAAATCATTAGTACAGACCTAGAGAATAATTCAAGAAAAATTACACTTAATGTTAGATGGCATGGTTTTCTCTGATATTCTCATTTCGTACTATAGATGTGTGTGTGTGTGTGTGTGTGTGTATGTACATGCATATATATTATTTCTTGCCTTAATACTTCTGAGCAA
>NW_007777436.1:0-1407 GCF_000696425.1 Galeopterus variegatus | reverse complement strand
TATAATTCTTAGTTTCCTATCTCAATAACCATTCTGATTTTGTGTCTCTAAAACTTGGATACTTACCAAGAGTTAGTCCATAGATTTCTATTTTGCTCCATATGTACACATTCTCTTTCAGAAATTTTACCCACTAAAAAGGCTTAAAATTTTACATATAAGTAAAAGATTCTCAACTGTCTGAATAATTTAAACTTATCCCCAAATTTCAGCTTTACACCCTGTTTTTAGGATTTTATGTTGACTATCCCTCCATCACCTAGATTCAAAATGTTTAAAATCAAACTTTTCGTCTTTTACCAAAATTGGCTTTCAATATTTTCTTTTCTTCTTCATTCTCTATATAGGCAAATTTTAGTACAATTCTTCTGATTACCCAAATAAAAGGCTCTTATTGACTTCTCTTTCATCCTTTCATTTACCTAGGCCAATTTTCCATGTTGATTCCTACTTAAATCTGATCTTACCTGTTCACAGGAACAATGTTCCTCCAGAGTTCAGTTCCTGTGGAAACTATGTAAGTGATTTCTCAGTTTCCAGGATTTTTCAGTCACATATATACAAATACAATCATCCCTCCATGTCCGCAGATTATGCATCTGTGGATTTAACCAACTGTGAATCAAAAATATTGGGGGATAAAACAATAAAAAAACAATAGAACAGTATAAAATAATACAAATAATAAATAATACAGTATAGCAAATATGTATTATTTATTATAAATAATAATAATAAAAAGTATTTATTGTTTATTAACTATTTATTATATTTATTATATTATAATGTAAATATTAAGCATACATTGTATAAAGTAATATCAGTAATCTATACATTGTATAAAGTAATATCAGTAATCTAGAGATGATTTGAAGTACATGGGAGAATGTGCATATGTTATATGTAAATACTATGCCATTTTTATAAGGGGCTTGAACATCTGGAGATTCGGGTATCCACATGACTCCCAGAAATAATCTCCTGTGGATACCAAGGGACAACTGTACCAATTATGCCCAAACCATAACATTTATAATATTTTTCTTGCTTTTTCATGGTGGGAAATTTGGTATAAAGTTTAATTTCAAAACCATCTATTGAAGACAAGCCATTACCAATTGTTTCTTGAATGTTGAAGATAATCAAGTCTCCTCTATTTTTTTAGAAACAATGAAATTGAGATCCAAAAAAGTAAAATACCTTGCATACTTATCCAATTAGCATTCTTTTTTTGTTCTGCTTTTGTGCATTTTTAACTCATCATGTATCATATACAAAAAAAAATTTAGGTGGTTTAATATCAGACAACAGTGAATTATAAATAAGAATATGAAGCTTCAGAACCATGAAAAAATATAAATTGTAGAGAGAATCAAGACAAAAAATATTATGTGTAGGACATATGTG
>NW_007777435.1:2208-3403 GCF_000696425.1 Galeopterus variegatus | reverse complement strand
CTGGTATGTGGAGGACATACAGGTTTGAAGAGAGAGTAAAGCTCTGGAATGGGGGCTGCTGAGAAAGAGGGCTGTCTGAGATGTAAGAGTAATTGGATTTGCACCAAAGGTCTAGCGCAGGCACGGAGTCATAAGGAGGTGGGCTATTCTCCAGCAGTGATTAGAGCCAGAAAGTCTAAGAACAGTAAAATTAATACATAAAGCAGACATTTTGCCTGCTGAATTAAAGGAAAGAAAAGGGGATAAGGAATCCAAGAGTGTTGACAATGGTATGATGAAAAGGACTGACTGACCCGTCTACCCTTAGCTGCTTCTGGGCTAATGTCCTTGTCTAGCACGGTTCCCAATACAGTACTTGACACATAAAGGCACTTAATACATGTGGAATGAATAAAGGAACAAGTGTTAATGAACGAACAAGCACACATCTGAAATTCAGGCTAGTTATGGAGGAAATGAAGTGGGAGGACATTAATAGTCTGAAAAACTAGGAAGGATTCAAGAAGCAGGAGTGTATGATGAGGCAGAAGAACAGGTTTTGTGGAAAGGAAAAGTGTGAGAAGAGAAAAACTACTCGATTGTGGGCAGAGTGGTTTTCAAAATTCAAATTTTCAGAGGAGCAGTTCAAAGTGATTTGAAGGTCTGAAACATGTTCGTGTAAAGGGAACTGGTAAAGTGGGATGTAGGTGAATGTCGGTGTGAGGGCAAGTCGCTGGATGGCTCATCGCCACAGTCATCAGTCATCACTCATCAGTCATGCACCGCTTAGCAACATTTCAGACAATGAGCCACATATAAGATGGTGGTCCCATATTTTTATTGTGCCTTCTCTTTGTTTAAATATGTTTAGATATGCAAATACCTACCACTGTGTTGCAGTTGCCTGAAATGTTCAGCACAGTAACGTGCTGTACAGGTTTGTGGCCTAAGATCAACAAGCTATACCATAAAGCCTAGGTGTGTGTAGTAGGCTACACCATCTAGGTATAGTACACTCTGTGATGTAACACTAGAAGAAATTGCCTAATGACATGTTTTTCAGAACGTATCCCCATTGTTAAATGACACATGACTGTACATCATGAAGTCACTGAAGATGACAGCAAATGCTGGAGTAAAGGGAGAAACTGTGAGCCAAGTTCCAAAGTCCTTAACGATTAAGAAGAAATGACCCAGAGGTAATAGTGACAAGTAC
>NW_007777435.1:0-613 GCF_000696425.1 Galeopterus variegatus | reverse complement strand
TGTTTTTGACAAATTATTTCTTTATATATAGCACAGAAATATACATCAGTCAGGTCCCAAATGGCTCATCAAAAATTCTGAGTTAGAGAATTCAGAATAAATTCTATAAAGGGATAGCCTTCACAGCCAGAGATTCTGAGACATACAAGGAAACTTATGCAACCAAAATATGACTGGGCTTTTGGGGGGCAGCTTCTCTTCTCATTTCTGGCCCGTGTTAGAGTCCCTAGATGCACTCAGTTGCACTTTTCAGTCTGTCACCTACCTGTTCCCAACCTAACCCAATATTCTAACTCCAAAAGTGCTGGCAAGGTTTATGAGGAAAATCACACAGCACACAAAAGATAATTCTCCAAATTCTTCCCATTAGACTTCTTTTGTGTAGTGACATCTCCCCTCTTTCTTTCCCCACTTGGCCTCTCAAAAATCCTCTTTGTTGTCCTCTGTAATTCAGCTTTTTTTATCATCCTTTAGAATGCAGAGAGGAATTAATTTTTTTTTTTTTTTTGTCTTTTTTCCCGTGTCCGGCAACGGATCGCAACCCTCAGTGTCGCCCCCGTACCGGACCGGGACCGGCAACGGGATCGCAACCCTCGGTGTTGCCCCCGCGCCT
>NW_007777434.1:2484-3403 GCF_000696425.1 Galeopterus variegatus | reverse complement strand
TTTTTTAAAAAAAAAAAAAAAAAAAAAAAGAAATGATATTGAAGGCAGTAGTGTAAAACCAGACAGTGAAACAGTAGAAAAGGCAGTCCACAAGGGCAGCTTTTTAATGTGCTTGCTCCCCCATCAGCCTCTCCTGGTCCTGGCGTGGCCTGCTTCCAGACTGGTTTCCTGACATTAGAACCCAGCTACCTTCTGCTTAAATGAGGTACGTGTGTGCATATTTCATTCATGTGTGTATACAGCATACGTATATACTTTCTCTCTTTTTAGCTCCCTTCCCCACCTCCAGTCAAGTTCTCACATCCTGTACTTGACCAGTACTACTCTTATCAAGATCACCAATGACCTCAGAGGCCACATGCAATGGTCAGTTTTCAGTCCTCCTCTTACTTGACCTGTCAGCAGTGTTTGAATTATTTGATCTCTCTCTCTTCCTTGACACATTTTCTTTACTTGGTCTCAGGGTCACCTCTCCCTTGGCTGTCCTCCACGCTACCAGCAGCTTCTTCTCAGTCTCTTATGTTAGATTCTTTTCATCTTGATTTCTAAATGTTGTAGTGCCCCAAGGCTTACTGCTTAGGCCTCTTATCTGTCTAAACCCATTCCCTTGGTGATCTTATCTAGTTCCATAGCTTTGTTATCATCTCAGTGGTGAAAATTTCCAAATTTGTACCTCCAGCACAGACCTCTCTCCTCTGAATTTCAGACTCATATATCATACTGCTCACTACGTATCTCCATTTGGCTGTCCATAGACATCTCAAAAGTAACATGTTCGAAGTAAAATTTGTGTTGGGGCCAGCCCGGTGGCGCACTGCTACAGGGTTCGGATCCCGCATACAGACCGGCCGCTCACTCGCTGAGCGAGGTGTGGGCGCAACACCGAGGGTTGTGATCCCGTTGCCGGTCCCGGTCTGGT
>NW_007777434.1:0-288 GCF_000696425.1 Galeopterus variegatus | reverse complement strand
TTTTTTTTTTTTTTTTTTTGTGACCGGTAAGGGGGTTGCAACCCTTGGCGTGGTGTCGTCCGTACCACGCTCAGCCAGTGAGTGGACCGGCCATCCCTATATAGGATCCAAACCTGCGGCCTCGGCTCTCCCAGCGCCGTACTCTCCTGAGTGAGCCACAGGGTCGGCCCTGTCATTGGTATTTTGATAGGGATACATTGAGTTTGTAGATTGCTTTGGGTAGTATAAAATTTTAAGAATATTAATTCTACCAATCCATGAACATGGACTGTCTTTACACTCATATGT
>NW_007777433.1:2893-3403 GCF_000696425.1 Galeopterus variegatus | reverse complement strand
ATATTGTTTCTGGATTGTTCCTGTGGTACTGTAATTCTTCACCTCTTATTTTGTGCTTGCCGATTAATTATTGCATCATATTTTGAAGGCTCAAATTATGTTTTTTGTTTGATTGTTTTGTTTCGTGCATTACTTGTTTGTTGACACAATGTGAAGAAATCCAAACTAGACTTAAGAAAGAGTAATGAATTTAAAGTTTTGTTCTAAGGTTATGAACTCTTTCTGGTTACATAGTTACATGATAAAAGAATCAGATTTACGTCTTTGGATTGTAAGGGATAGTGAAAATGTGGACAGGAATGAAAGGTAGAAATGTTTGGTAGTGGAAGGTGCTTCAGTATGTGACCCCGCATCTAGGACTTTCCATTTTGAGTGTCATTGTCCCTTATTATTGGGAGGCAGCCAACTTACTTTAAGAAAGAGCCCATGATGTGGCAGCCTATAAAGTATATGTGGATGTGATAAATCCCAGTACAGTAATTTCCTCTCTAATTGGAAGAACAGTGATAA
>NW_007777433.1:0-771 GCF_000696425.1 Galeopterus variegatus | reverse complement strand
TTTTGTTTTTATTTAGATTCATTACTATGTTCAGAAGCTCCTTAATTTTTATATCATTAAATTATCAACTAGTTCTTAGATGATAACTGCTTTGGTGTTATGTTTAGGATGGCTTTCTTGCATTACTATATTAGATACAATCAGAAGCCAAAAAGCTTGACGTTAAACGAAGCAATTATTCATGTAACAGATGATATCATGAATATAGAAAAAGTTGTGATAGATGGGGACATTTTCAGCAGTAAGCATAACAAATGATTAACTGTAATATAAAACCTTAAAAATCTTTGAGAAAAATTAATGATACAAAATATTTTTCTAGAAATCCTAAGATTATTAGCATATAAGTAGTACATCAAAACGTAAATGGCTGATAGACATATACACAGTACAGGATGTGACAACCTTTAATAATATACAATTTTTCATTGATCAGAATAGGGAAAATACAAAATATTGGTTACATTCATGTGTTGGCAATAGATCACTAAACAAGGAATTTGTACCTTGTTGGTGGAAATTTAAATTGGAAGAAAAAATAGAGGATAAAACAATTTGATTGCAGTTATCAAAATTAAAACTATATAAATTTGACCAAAATAATCCAGCTTTAGCTATTTTTCCAGAAAAAGATACTACACATAGGCAAGACTACATAGTTTCATGTATTCATTTTAGCATTAGTTGAGATAATAAATAAACAAATTTACACACACACACACACACATACACAGAGAGAGAGAGATCCGAGTTTATTAATTTTGGTTTTAA
>NW_007777432.1:2852-3403 GCF_000696425.1 Galeopterus variegatus | reverse complement strand
CAGAACCCGGCTTCCTCCTGCCTCCTCCCTCTCTGCTCGCCCATTTCTGTCTCCCTTGGAGCGTCCTCTCCTGCCCACGTCGTACAACCTGGTGTTTCCCAGGCCTCCATCGTAGTCGCTTCTTTCTTCTCCCTCTACGTCTCACTCACAGTCACAGCATCAACGTGCTGACACCTCCCAAACCTGCATCTTTCGCCCCAACCTCTCTGCCTCTCATCCTGTCATCCAGACGATCGTCGAGTTCTGTCAACTCTCCCTCTCAATCACCTCCATTGCTTCTCCCCGACTGTCTTAGGCAGTCCAGGCCACCAGCCTCTCTCTCCTGATACTACAACAACCTCCCAATTGTTTACCCTGCCTCTGGTCGGGATCCGTCAATAGCTCCCTTCTGCTCTCGAGATGCACTCCAAACTCCTTAGCATGACCTCAGGGCCATTCAGGACCAACTGCTGCCCCATCTCTCCATCTGCTGCCACTTCCTCCAAGCAGCCAGTGCTTCAGCCAGACAGAATTCCTGCACATTCCCACTGCATGCTCCACTTCCTCCCTCG
>NW_007777432.1:0-1447 GCF_000696425.1 Galeopterus variegatus | reverse complement strand
GCGTTCTTCCCATCCCTGTTTCAGGCACACGTCAGTAGCACAGAGGGGGTAGCCAGAACATGTGCTGAATGTGAGGCAAACCATCCTCCTGACCTGCCCTTTTTATGTCCTCTCCAATTTGTACTCAAGCAGGTTGTCTGAATTGCCTATCGTATCTACTACCTTAACAGATGGATAATATTAACCCCCTTATTTCCGTCTCCTCTAGATATTATCTACTGTTTTACAAAGCTTTCGCTTGAACTTCCTTTAATCCGGGCGATGACCTTTACTTAAGACTATAAAGTAGTGCGAGGGCCCCAGACGCCCACACAACATGTACGTCATCCGCATGTCCCTGTTTGGGCGTTGTGTTTTCTTTCCAGCAGCTGAGAATCTTTGCCCTCACTCCTCCTGGGTTTCCGTCCCTAAGTGTTGAGATTCAAGCTGAAGTGCTCCCTCTCTGCATAACTCCAGGCAACCCTGGGGTCACCTGTGCTGTCCACTTCTGTGTCAAGTCAGGACCCTCTACCTGGACAGCCGCAGAAAACCCAGCTGAACAGACAGCGAGAAGCAGAACTCTTGTGTGAAGTAACACCGCCTGTGACTTCATTATTCAATGCCCACTTGAGCCTTCCTCGCAGAGCAGCTGGGGGAACTTCCAGGCTCCTTCCCTGCGGCTCCGCAGAGAATTCCTCCCCAGGCACTGAAAATGTCACTTACTTGTGCTCTACCCTCCTCCGTCAAATGCAGGTTCACCCAGACTTTTTAGAAGTCACAGTTGTAGCTACTTCATCTCATCTGGGTTAATAATAAACCAAACTGGTGACAGCGCAGACCCCCTAAGCACAGCCTGTGGCCCTATTATCTGCAACGTCTTGCACCTTATTACCTCCAGTATACTTAAGTTTAAAGAACTTCTCTCAAGTGGACCGACACGTGGCTGGTTAACTTCCCCCCCAGAATGTTCATGTTAATGGTACACTTCTCAAATTTGCAGCAGTGCTAGAATTCAGATTCACGGAATTGAAAGCAACAGGGCGTGATTTCTCACTCTTTAAAGAGTTCGCCACATCCCGTGGGAGTTTCTCAGAACTCAAGAAAGTAAGGAAAAGAAGGACAAAAAGGAAGGTCTAAAAGAATGTAGGTACTGAGCATTTTTCTGGTACCCTTCACACGCAAGCACATCAGGAATCCCCTTTGCTACCAGAAGCACCGCGAGGCCAGTTCCTGACAGGTGAGCCCCGAGACCATGCGGAGACTTGGTCCTGGTTTCAAGTTAAATCTGGGTGCCGGAGCCTGTCTTACCTACTCCTGGCGACACCAGGAAGGAGGGAATAGAGAGCGAATACAGAAAGAAAACAGAAGAGAGTCCCAGACACCCAAAGCATCCTGGCTTCCCCATCGTCACCTGGAGTGGGCTGCCAAGCCTTGGCACAACCGGCTGGGCCGCGTCCCCTCCCGCCGC
>NW_007777431.1:2959-3403 GCF_000696425.1 Galeopterus variegatus | reverse complement strand
TTTTTTTTGTTTTACCTAGCTAGAGACAGTTGAATCATCCAGATAATTCTGGATAATCTCCCTAATTTAAAATCAGTAAGCTTAGTTACATTTGCAAAGTCCCTTTTTCGTGCTGCTTAGAACATTCACAGGTCCTGAGGTCATGGATACTAGGGGCATTATACTGATTATCAGCTCTGGCCATAATCTATCCTTCCTCTTTACACTCCCACTCCCCATCAGGAAATTTCCCTTTACACATTCTAAATCTCTTATCAAGTTAAATAAACTTCTTACAATGATTAAGTATCTCTGTTTTCTTTTTTGACCATGGTCCTCACTCTTTCTAGTTTGGGTATCTTCTGTCTGTGCTTCCTTCAGATAGGAGTGCCTTCTTCATGCAGAACATGGTACCTCTCCTGGATCTCTTAGAGAGCTATGAGCCTTATCTAAGCATATGTATTG
>NW_007777431.1:0-867 GCF_000696425.1 Galeopterus variegatus | reverse complement strand
ATAGTCATTATGGTTTTTTTGTCGTGGCAAGATTTAGTTTCTTTCTCTTTCTCATTTGCATTTTCGTCTACCAGTGGGTTTTGTTCTTTTTTGTGTATTCATGGTAGTGATTACCATTTTTCAGATTCCAGATGCAGGACTTCCTGAGGATTTCATGTAGGGATGGTTGTGTAGTGGTGAACTCCTGCAGTTTTTGTTTGTCTGGGAAATACACAATTTTCCCCTCGTTTCTGAAGGATAGCCTTTCTGGATACAGTATTCTTGGCTGGCAGTTTTTTTCTTTTGGTATTTGAATATATCATCCCATTTTCTTCTGGCCTGTTGAGAAGTCTGCTGTTAGTCTGATAGGGGCTCCCTTATAGATGACTTGATGCTTTTCCCTTACTTCTTTTAAGATTCTTTGTCTTTGAGCCTTGCTAGTTTTACTATAATGTGTCTTATAGGGGATCTTCTTGGGCTTAATCTGCTTGGGGAACTTCGAGCCTCCTGGATCAGTCTGTGTCTCTCCCGATACCTGGGAAGTTTCTGTTATTATTTTGTTGAGTAGGTTTTCCATGCCTTTTCCTTTTTCCTCCCCTTCTGAAACATTCATGATTTGACTGTGCACTTAAGGTTGTCTACTAGCTCTCTCAGATTTTCTTCATTTTTTAAAATTCATTTTTCCTTTTTTTTGTCCACCTGGGTTATATTGAAAAGACTTTTCGATATCATAAATTCTTTCATTTGCTTGTTCTAGCCTGCTGCTTAAGCTATTGGTTGTGATTTTTCTTTCATTGAATTAGTCTTTCAGTTACATGTTCTGCTACATTCTTTTTAAAAGTATTATTCTCTTTATAAATTTCCTCCTTCATATCCTGTATTTTTTTT
>NW_007777430.1:2197-3403 GCF_000696425.1 Galeopterus variegatus | reverse complement strand
CTTTGGGAGGTCCCTCCAAGCACACACTCTATGTGGCGCGACTCCAGGGGCCACCATTCGCGTCATTATCTCGTGAATCATGCACCTGGAGTTCTGCAGTGCCCAGCCTGTGCAGTCCCACAGGGAGGCCTCACCTTTGGCCAGAAGTAGGACAACAGACCTGTGAGCCCTCTGCTCACTCCACTAGGCAGTCACCTCTGCTGCTGCTGGGGTCTGTGTGAACTGCCTCCCTCTCCTACATTTCTTCTTTCTCTTTGGGGACCCTCCCCCATGCCACCCTGTATGGAAGGGTAATGAGGTAGGAGGTGGAACGTCCCCTCTCTTTTAGGCCCAGTACAGGGCAGCAGCTCAGGACAGTGGTTAAAAGTTGGAGTGTTCAGAGCCCCAAGAGTGACTCACCTGCTGAGAAGGATTAGTTATCAGCTCCTAGGCAGGCAGCAGCCACAGCCAACAGAGAATTAAACATGCACAACATTAGCCAAGATGTTTGGGGACCCCGGAACAGCAGGACAGACATGGGGATTTCTGGGCATCTATTCTGTCCACTTCATCCCAATGAGACCCCCATGGCTGAAGATAGGAACCTGGACATAACCCTGGATAGAAGCTGCTTCTAGCAGACATGCACCCATAGAGACTCCCCACAAAGCAGAGATCGGGCAGCTCCTCCCCCCTGCCCTGGGCCCAGTGGGACCACCACTCCCCAACTGGGGCACACCAGGCCCACGACTTCCCCCTCCCAGGCCTTGACTGCCTGTTCTTCCGTCTCCTCTGCTGAGAATCTGCCGAGAGGGCAGAGAGCAGTCCTCCTCCCTGGGATGAGCTCATCTTTCTAAACAGGAGGAGACACAAATGCACGAGCTGGAAGCTTGAGAAAGTTGTCTCCATCAAGGCAGGGTAAGCATGTCATTGAATTTGCCCCTCATCTGTCCTTTGAGGGCTAAGAGCAGCTGAGGAGGCACAGCCCCTTCCTGACACTGATGGAGTTGAAACCATTAGCTTAGAACCTGCATAGGGCATGGAGGGGAGCCTACAGCTCTCAGGACCTCCCCTGCCCTTCCACCCACCAGCCAGGGCTCCAAGACAGGCAGAGGAGGCGACGAGGGCACACAGCCTCAGGGATCTCTCCAGCTCTGCTGCCAGATACTAGGTGGCCCAGTGAGTGACAGTAGTGTGTGTGAGCCCAGCCCCAAAGCAGGGCACAGA
>NW_007777430.1:0-394 GCF_000696425.1 Galeopterus variegatus | reverse complement strand
GGGGTCAAGAGTGGCCAGGCCTGGAAACTCCACCTCCAGTGCTCCGGGATGAGAGAGATGGGCAAAACAGTTTCATCACTTGACGTGTAAATACAAACTGTAATACAGGGGCTGTTTCCCCTACCAGACTCGCACCTCTGGTCTGTATGTATGTCCACAGCAGGAACATGGTACCTCATAAAGAATAAAACCATGCAACAGACAAGGGCCCCTCAAAAAGTTCATGGAAGGATTCATATTATCTTCTAATTCCATTTTTCCACAAACTTTTCGAAGTTCTCTTGTACATGAGAGGAAGTAAAAGGAAGGAATAAAGGGAGGGAGAGAGGGAGGGAAGGAAGGCAGGAAAAAGGAGGGAAGGAAGGAAGGAGGGAGGGAGGGGAGGGAAAAGATG
>NW_007777429.1:4540-7944 GCF_000696425.1 Galeopterus variegatus | reverse complement strand
GTGACAATGCCCATTTTAACCAAGAGAAATCCAGTTATAGAGCCCAGTGTTTGCTGGAGTCTTTGCCAGCTAGTTATGCCTGTCATGACTCTTTGATTTTGCTTTTCGTGAAGGGCGACAGAGGCCGGGACTTCTCAGACATGCTCATGAGAGCTGTCTCCTGGGGATTAGAACCCCCACCGCCTCTACCGTTCCATCCCTTTCCCTGTCATGCTGGGCTGGGGCCAGGAGAGGGCTCTGGTCTGGTGTCCCCTCATCTCCATGACCTTGGGGAAGCCCCTTCTCTGGCTATGTTTTCTTAGCTGTGAAGGGGGAGGTGTGGCTCTGCTGTCGTGCAGGCCTGCGTGTGGCTCAAGTCCTGCCTGGTTACGGGTGTGAGATACAAACAGAGGAGGGGTTGGATGAGTAGAGACAGGGAGAGTCGGTGCCACACTCGCCGTCGTCGTGATGGCGTCTGTGTGTCCCGCACGTGGCAAACAGCCCGAACCCGCTCTGCCTTTTTCTTGCCGTCCATGGCAGAGTGGGTCTTACAAAGGTGGCGTTAAGTGCTTCAGGTCGCCGGCAGTGGGACGGGAAGCTGCAGCTCAGAATGTCTCAGGATGAAGTGAGGATCCTAGAATCGAAAGGAGAGTGACTCTGGCTATTTTCAGAATTGTCAGTTTTCATAAAGGGCTCAATGACCTGAATTAGGAAAAAAATAAATAAACTAATGGATGTAATTCCCTCAATGTTAAGTTTATGACCCATGAATTTTCTTAAACCTCCAGCGTCCCTTATCAAGTGCCAGCAGGTGTCAGAAGTAAGTGGACACGTGCAGCAGAAGTGTCGGGTGAGAACCTTTGCAGAAACAACTATGCTTGTTTCACTGATTTACTTTCTGTGGACGTGTGTGCTTATGCTTGTGATCATGTATCTATAAACTTATAAAAGTCAAACCTTCAATGAGTAAACTGCTATGATTGCATTAATAGTTAAATTCATCACGGTAGTCTTTAAAAAGCTGCCATGTCTACAGAAAAAGGCCTGAGGGGACCCAGCTTTTTTGTGGGAAGTCCACAAAAATGGGAGAAGCCGGCCTTGCATCCCAGTGCCACCACGAAGCCAAGCAGCTCTCCTATTTACTCTGCAGTTAAGGATTTAGGGTCAGACACATGAGCTCATTTCACTGGAGCACGAGAAGCCAAACTTCAAGAATAGCATGGACGGTTTATTATAAGGTCACAGCAAGGACAGTGGAAGCCCACAGTGTGAATCAGACTTCTCTGGAGCCCACAATTCTTCGCTTACTCTTATCAAGACGACAGTAATCTGGGGGAAACATGCAAATAAGCGAAAGCAAGTCATTAATTCTGGCAGCCCAGAGCCATTAACTCTGGGTAGCAGAGCCCATTCCTACGTCAGAGAGACCGACTTTCGGGGACCATCCGCGTGGAAGCAGAACCTGCTTGGGTGCAGCGCTGCAGCTCCGGATGTGCTCTGTAGGTGCACGCTCTGCTTCAACAGCGGGCTGTCTTTATGATTGTATCCGTCATGCTGTCAAAGAAGAAATCTTATCTTCACTCATTACTAAATATACAAAGGGCTGGGATTTCCACTTGGCAAATGTTCCTGTTTACCTGAAGGCTGCTTCTCCCTGAACTCAGACGGAGTTCATTTGCAGCTATTTGTAGAAACAGACCAAACTTCTAATCCCCAGAATACTTTAATGCTCACATACTAACTTCTGCTCTCAACTAGTGGGACTTTCTGTGATGTAGCAGCTTTGGTGAGGGGACTCCAGGAGACTCGAGGTCTGAAGATAGAAATAGTCAAGAAGCCTCAAGAAGACATATCCTTCCAGGAGTTAGTGCCACCACCCGCATTCTGTACTCGAAGCTTCTTGAGCCTGTGTCCCTTCTTGTCTTACAAAACCAGAAGAGTTCATGGGAACTCGTGATCCGTTTTCTACTCAGAGGTTACAGACTCTTAAGGTATATATTAAGTGCACGTGCGTTTCAGACAATTTCAGGTAGGTTCTCTTTTAAACAGATCTGTGCTATAATAATCCAGATTTACAAAACATGTCTATTTGGAGGTTTGTATTTCAAAGGATTGGCTACAAGCTACTTTTAAACAGTAGATTTTCCAGTGTATTTACTTATGAGTATATTAACTCTACTAAGCTTCAAAACAAAGCGTGAAATGCACACACACACAGACACACACACATACAGACACACACACAGACACACACACAGACACACACACATACAGACACACACACACACAGACACACAACTCCCAGCAAGGAGAGAAAGAGGAAGCTGAGCTCTCACTGTGCTGACCCTGTTGCACAGCTTATCTCACTCACAAGACTTGGTTTCCAGCATCTCTAGTTGTTTCGAAAGATGAAACTCACCCTTATGGGACAATTGTCGGTCACTTCTGAGGATGTCTGAAAAGTGCGCTTCAGATTCTGACAGTGTTGTTAGATGCCTGACGGGAGCAGGAGCCTGTCTGCAGGGACAAACCTCTTTGGGAGCAGGTATCAGCCCTGGCTGCATGTACAGGAAGTCGAGGCCTGTGATTGTTGTCAGTCCTGGGTATGTGTTCGTTCCACATAAGGAGCCGGGACCTTAGGAGTGGGATATAGGTCACCTGGCCACTTGCCGGCTCAAGAGTTCCTCTGCAGCTTCTCCTGGACTATCCTTTTGTTGGATTGTCTGCCCTTCTTGACCAGTTACCCTTTTAAAAATATCTCACTAAAAGATACTTTGGTATGTCGGAGCTGGTGAGCTGGCTTCTGGGTTAAATTACTGTGGATCTTTGGCCAGTCGGCCTTGCTTCATTCTGGACCAACTCCTGCCTGGCTTGGTGGACTAGGACCTATTCCTCGCTGCAAGGTAAATGACGTCCCATCCTCTGCCATGCTTCCAGAGTGGCAGGATGATGGACCCATGTGGGCACGTGGGTCCTGGGCAAACGTCCACTAACTGGCCAATGCCTGTAAGCAACGGGCATGGTGTTGACTGGCTCATTCCTACAGTGTGTGTGTCTGTGTGTGTGTGTGTGTGCATGTGTGTGTGTGTGTGCACGTGCCCTGCACGCTGCTGTCTATCTCCAGGGGAGGCCAGTTTGTACTCAAACAGCGTTTTGTTTCGTTTGCTCGGATGACGAGTTGAACTGTAGTGGCATCCACTCTTCTGTCTCCAAAGCCGACGGCTGCTTTCCGGCTGTCCCTCTGGCCTGGTGGCGGCCCAGTGGGAAGGGGCGGGCTGGTGGGCTGGCGGGCACAGCCCATGGCGTCCTCACCGGCACCTGCCACAGCCTCTCTGATGTTCAGAAACGTCAGTTATTTTTATTCCCTGAATGGCGTCACCTTGAGAGCGGCAGGGTGAAGTCCGGTCACAGCGCACAGATTTCGG
>NW_007777429.1:0-605 GCF_000696425.1 Galeopterus variegatus | reverse complement strand
CAGGAAGACTCACCCTTTCTTTTGCAGCAGGTAGGAGTGGTCAGGAATTTAAAGCAGGTGGCATCTGCCATGGTCCGAATGCCCCCCAAATTCATGTTGAAACTTAATCCCCACTGTGGTGGTATGAAGAGGTGAGGCCTTTTGGGAAGTGGCTCTCCCCTCATGAGTGGATTAGGGCATTTATAAAAGGGCTTGAGGGTGGGTTCCCTCTTCTGCTGTTCCACCACCTGAGGACATGATGTCCCTCCCCTCCAGAGGATGTAGCAACAAGACACCACTTTGGAAGCAGAGACCAAGCCCTCACTAGACACCAAAACCTGCTGGCACCTTGACTTGGACTCCCAGAACCCAGAACTATGAGAAATCATTTCTACTGTTTATAAATCACCCAGTCTCAGGCATTTTGTTGTAGCAGTACAAACAGGCTAAGACAACATCTGGACCCTGCCAACTCCAGATTAGGCAGGTGGGACCGGTGGCCGACCCAAGAGCAGCATGCAGTGACAGCATGCACGAAGTACCACAGCTCCCGGGAGGTGCTATTTCAGGAGAATCTTCGTGAGTTTAACGGAGGGGGACTGGCCACCCCTCACATAGCCAGAATG
>NW_007777428.1:0-3404 GCF_000696425.1 Galeopterus variegatus | reverse complement strand
GACTCCTTAGGCTTCTGTAGTGTGTGACAGTTTCTCAGACTTACCTTGTTTCTGATGACCTCGAAAGTTTGAGGAGTACTGGCCAGTTGTTTTGTAGAATGCCTCTCAATTTGCATTTGATATTTTTCTCATGGTTAGACTGTAGTGATTATTTTTTTCTTGTGGGGGAGAGGAAGACCACAGAGGCAAAGTGCCATTTTCGTTATGCCATATCAAGGGTACATGCTATAAACATGTCTTAGTACTAATAACATTAACCTTGATTACATTTCTTGGCTGGTTCCCTTTGAAAGACAAAATCCTGGTCAATGGGAACACCTTTGACTTCACGTCCTTCTCCACCAGGTCAAGGACCATTGACTTCCAGACTTTCTTGATGAGATTCCACTGTAGCCTGGCTTTCTTTTCTCCTTGTATGGCTATGCATCATCCTAGATAATGAACTAGATGGCACTTTGTGTGTTCAGCAGCTCTTTCAAGCCCCCCTTCAGGTGCAGCGGGGACATAGATGTGTGTGCAACTTTATATGTATCTATAAAGATATCTATAGATAGATATCTATAATAGGTGTATCTAGATATAATGGAGATTACATATGGAAAAATGACTAACCATGTTATTAATCAGAGAAATAAAACATACCCAATAATAAATCATTTTGTGGCTACTTTTTGACAAAATTCATTTTACTCTCAATTTTAATTTCCATTATTAGCAGCAAAAATGAACTGTCATACATATCACAAGCTTAAACAGTAAATTGGTCTGGCATATTTGAAGGAATATGACAAAAATCTCGAGTCCTACAATTCTGCATACATTTGAGTCTTTTAGCGTTTTTCTTCTTATTTTATAAATAACTGCACAGGTGAGAATCTAGCTTTCAAATGTGGTATGTAAAATTGTGGGACTTGAGATATAGTAGAAAAGTTATGTTTTTAAGGAGTCTACCCTAAATTTTCTATACTAATGTGATGACAAAATTTTAAATACATAAAATTGAATAATTGTTATTCTCTAAATTTCTTTTCCCTAATAGCTTCACCCTGTGTCTGTCACTGCCTTTTTCTGTAGAGCTGCTTTGAGTAAGTAACAATAACTGAATTATTTTCCCTCTCTCTCTTACATACTGGTTTTTAAATGGGTTTACAAGTGCACAACTATCTAGCCAAATATGAATGTGGTAAGGAAACATAAGTATTGATGGATAACGCAAAAAATGCCTTAAGTTAACTTGAAAAAAAACACATGATGGATTTAGTGTCCCCAAATAAGATAGAACAGTTTTCTCTCTCTCTCTCTCTCTCTCTCTCTCTCTCTCTCTCTCTCTCTCTCTCTCTCTCTCTCTCTCTCTCTCCCACACACACACACCTGCACACACCAAAGAAAGACCACACCAAGACACACTATGAAATTGGCACCTGCAACCAAAGGAAAGAATCCTCACCAGGCACTGGCCCTGCTGGCACCTCGATTGTGTACTTCCAGTCTCTAAAACTGTGAGATAAATTCCTATTGTTTAAGCCATCAGTCTTAGGGGTACTTTGTATGGCAGCCCTTGTAGACTAACACGAGGAAACAGCTCAGTTAAAATGCCTCTATCTAATCACTTCTGATACTCCAGTCATGCTTCATAGTGCTGACAGGATCCAAACTACTACTACAAGGGACAGAGCTTGGCTCTCTCACCATGCTCCTAATTTGATAACAGAACTCTGACTGTCAGGATTCATTTAAAAAAATTATGAAAAATTAATGAATTTCATGATTCATCAAAATAAATGCTAAATCCCTATGCAATATACTGTTTATTTATTTTAAATCAGATTTGGTTGATAACTTTTTGTACCTATATTTAATTTAGTGCCTGGTATTAATCTGGAGAATGGAAGTTCCTTTTCATTGAGAAAATAGAGAATCACAGCATTTCTTTGATTCTTCCAACATCTCATCTGCAGTAGAACCAAAATTCAGGAACTAAGACTCAGACATCTATCATTCCAAAGCAAACAGCAGACTATTACTATCTTTACAGAATGTTTTAAAAACTGAGATTCCTTGTCCAGGTGCAGGACACAATGCCTCTGACATTTGTTTTCTATTTTAAAAATTAATGCTAATCCTTAACTTTGGGTTTAGAATGTTATAGTGAGCACAGCTAATGAGCAGGACATAGGGGTGGTTGCCCGGTCTCTTATAGAGTCAGAACATGTCCTGCATTTAATGCTTTATCTTGTGTCCTATAATGACTTTGTTGGGACTCCCTAAATGTCTCATATTCAGGCTGTTATTAGATTGCAAAAATCCAGCAGTTAGAGCAATGTTTAAGATGTAACTGGGTGCCCTGTGTTTTATATACTAAATCTGGCAAGTCTAGACACAGAAATTTTTACTATGAATATTTACTAAACAAGTTGTAAAATAGAAATTAATTTCTGTCTTTTGATTTCTGATACATTTAGGGATTTATATAAGCATAGAAATTAAATATTTTTTTTAAACATAATATAAAAAATTGGCAAAGAAAGGTCATTTTTGCTATTATATTAATTTGATTAGATGGTTAATCTAAGTGGCCTCCCCACTGGCATTGATATATTCCTAATATAAAGGTCTCTGATAGATATTGTCTAGTTTCTGAAATGTAAAACACATTGCTTTCCTCATTGGGGCCATGATACTGTGAGCACTGAGAACTGTTGCTTAGTTTCTGGCCATTGTTGTCTACACAGGGCCATCTCTGGCTCCTTGGTCTGTTGGAAGACACCACTCAAGCAACTTGGCTACTCTTTGGACAAAAACTATCTTCTCTTCAAATACTGTATCTGAAATAACTAGTGATTACCACATTCAAGTCTAACTAAAATTTGCAGCTATTTGAAATCTTTGTTATAGTAACTAAAATATCAAGACAGAGAGAGATAGAAGACCTAAGGGACTCCGATGCCTGGAAAGGAGGAAAGTGTGCACAGGTAGTTAATCCGACAAGGGTTTAAGTTATACTTTCCAATATACCTCCCTTTATACTCTAGAGAATAATCATCACCCAACCCTCTCAGTCTTTGTGCCACAGCCCTTTTTAGTAGGATTCCTATATCTATGTCACTTTTTAATCAAACTTTCTGCTCTAATTCTCCCTTACAGTCGTGGCACCTCAGAAGGTGCTATGCACTAAATTGTGCATCCCCCTACCCCTCAAATACGTATATTAAAACCCTAAATCCCAATGTAACAATATTTGGAGACACAGCCTTTTGGAGGTAATTAGGTTTAGATGCAGTCATGAAGGTGGGCCCTCACAGGGAGATTAGTGCCTTTATGAAGAGAGATACCTGAGAGTTCTATTTCTCTCTCTCTCTCTCTCTCTCTCTCTCTCTCTCTCTCTCTCTCTCTCTCACACACAC
>NW_007777427.1:2638-3404 GCF_000696425.1 Galeopterus variegatus | reverse complement strand
GAACCCAAATACCAGGGGGCCAGGGATGGGGGAGCTGTTCTTGGGCAGGGGAACTCCCAGCACATCCCTCTCCCACCCTGCACGCTCACGCAGAATCTGGTTGTGTCTCACAGTCACCGAGCAGCCCTGTGCTGCATTGGCCCAGGGGAGTTAGGGGCTGAGGCTTCCGCCTCTGCTGGTCTCAGAGATCATGGGTGATTTATATTTCCAGCATCGGACTTTGACCTTAATTTCTCCTGTCGGTGTGGGGCTGTAAAATTCATTAGGGACCTGCAGGCGGAGTGATGGAGATGTCAGGTGGGCAATCGTGTGGGTATTTAATCTATCAGATGTGTGGCTTGCCATTTAGGGAGACAACAAGAGAGTGTGGAATCAATATGGCTCATTAGCGGGTGGCACGTGCCAACCCAATCAGAGCCCACCAATGATGGCAGGAGTGGGGGGGCATGCTGCCAGGTGCCAAGTCACCTTGGAGTGAGGACACATCCCTGGAGCATGGGTGGTGACCAGCCCCCGCTCAGGTACCTCTCTCCACCTTCCCACCAGACCATGCTCTGCCTGTCACCTGTACAGGAGTGGGAGAAGAGGGACTTATGGAGGGCACAGTGGTGAGATGCAGCAATGGGGGAAGGCATTCCCAGCCCTGGTTTGGCTGCACCCCGGGGGGTTGATTGGACTGTCTTTTCCTCCTCCTCCCATCTCCTTGGCACATAAGGCCCCACTTAACCAAGCTTCAGACATGGTGTCTGTTCCCACATCTCTCTGG
>NW_007777427.1:0-754 GCF_000696425.1 Galeopterus variegatus | reverse complement strand
CTGCAGAACTCCAATTTCTGCATCTGTCTTCATCTGGCCTTCTCTCCTCTCTGCATCTCTTCTTTGGGTATGCCTTATAAGGACACTTGTCATTGGATTTAGGGCCTACCCAGATAATCCAGGATGATTTCATCTTGAAATCCTTAATTACATCTGCAAAGACCCCTTTTCCAAATGAGATAACATTCATAGATCCCAGAGTTTAGGACATGGACATATATTTTGGAAGGTCACCATTCAGCCCACTGCACCACCCTTGAAGGTGTCTTGAGTAGTAACAGGGACGTGTTGATAGGATGTTGTACTGAGGACATGAGGGGCTGGCCACATGGATCTGATGGTTCTCCAGCAGGGCTTTCCTATTTCCCTGCATGCCTGGCCCCACTCTGAGCCATCCCCTGGGACTGCAGCCTCCTTGGCTTGCTCACTCTGTTGCCCACCTGGAACACCCTTCCTCCACATCTCAGAGCCCAGCTCCTCCTTCCAGCTGCGGCCCCTGTTCCACTTCTTGCCACTCCCTGTCTTGCTGGGTCCTTTCTTTTGCCCTGTGAGGGGACCGTGTCTCCCCAGTAGGGCAGGGAGCTCCTCGAGGGCCAAGACTGCCTCTGACCCTTCCCGGCTTCCTTACTTGGCATGTGTGTGGCTGACGTTCAAAAAATAGCAAGGTCCCCTCACCCACAAGTGACTAAGCTGACTCGCAGGGAGCCTCTGGGTCTGGGATGGCTGCCTTGCCTGGCCCAGCAGGATCAGAACT
>NW_007777426.1:0-3404 GCF_000696425.1 Galeopterus variegatus | reverse complement strand
GATTAATATCCAGAACATACAAGGAAAGGAAACAACTTTAAAACAAAACAACAAAAACAAACAAACAAAAAAGCAACCCAATTAAAAAATGGGCAAAGAAGCTAAATAGGCATTTCTCAAAGGAAGATATAAGAATGTCCAACAGACACATGAAAAAATGTTCAACATTACTCACCATTCAGGAAATACAAATCAAAACCACACTGAGATACCATCTCACCCCATTTAGGATGGCAAATATCCAAAAGACCTGGAATGATAAATGCTGGCAAGGTTGTGGAGAAAAAGAAACCCTCATACATTGTTGGTGGGACTGCAAAATGGTGCAGCCTCTAGGAAAATGGTATGTAGGTTCCTCAAACAATTGCAGATAGATCTACCATATGACCCAGCTATCCCACTTCTGGGAATTTACACAGAGGAATGGAAATCATCAAGTCAAAAGTATACCTGTTCTCCAATATTCACTGCAGCACTCTTTACAATTGCTAAGAGTTGGAACCAGCCCAAATGTCCATCATCAGATGAGTGGATATGGAAAAGGTGGTATCTCTACACAATGCAATACTACTCTGCTATAAAAAAAGAATGAAATACTGCCATTTGCAACAACATGGATGAACCTAGAGAGAATTTATTAAGTGAAACTAGTCAGGCACAGAAAGAAATATCACATGAGTCACTTAATTTTGGGAGATAAATAAAGAAATAAACTTGGTGGGGGAGGAAAGAAGACACAACAAGTACAATTACTTGAAGTTGATATAACAGGCAAACACATATTAGGTTGTTGGGAGGGATGGGGGAGAAGGAGGAGGGAGGGAAGTTTCCGTAATGGGCCACAATAATCAACCACATTGTATATTGACAAAATAAAATTAAATTAAAAAAAATAGATCTGAAATAAAATTATTTTTAAAAGAAAAAAACAAAGTACAGAAGGATGCAAGTAAGTACAGAAAATGTCTCGTGAAATGGACATTACTTAAACTGGCTTTCCTGTGCTATGGCAATTGCTTAGAGCTAGATTTGTGTTTCTCTGTGCTTCTGTAGATGCCTTGGAGATTGTTCCAAATCACCTCCAACTGCAGCTACCTAGAAATGGTCAAAGTCTCTTATTTTCTTTGTTCACATGCCACCTCCTCTCAGCATCTCACTATCTGGTCTCATGCCTTGTAGGAAACTCAGGCTTTTAGAACAACCTCTGGCTGACACCACTACCCCATCTGGGTCCCCTAGAAACATAGAACTGTAACCTGCTTTCAGTGAGAGTCCAGTTATTTTTCCTAAGTAATCTTATAACCTGCTTCCACAGGCTACTTCAGCTGGTTTTGCATTTGTAGATTTTTTTTCTCTTCCTTTTATTTTTTTGTGATGCTCAAATCAGATAGCAGTTTACTACAGGAAAACACATTCTGCTCTCTAAAAAGTCTACTGTAATCTCTTCTCACTATGGCTTGAGGGAAAGCAAGTCCTACATTTCCCATGGGAGGAGGAACTCATTGCACACTAAGAACTCTCCCAAAAATATTATCTTCCCAGTGACTTCAACTTAATAATCTTATATTCTGGAGATGGAGATCAGGCTGTTTGCAAGACCTACATATACGACCATCGCTGTACAATTGTATAAGTAGTCACTCTGTTGTGGCATTTGTGGAATTCAGCTGAAATTGGAACAAAAGAGAATTCCATTTTAAACATTCAGTTGCATCAGGAACTCAATGACAGCTACACACCACAGTTTATATTTAAAAAGGATTCCTGATAAAGAAAAAAGGAGTGAACTATTAATGGTAGAAACTGAAAGTTCAGATCATGATATGTGATGGTTTCAATGAGTATGACATTTCTTATGTTACTCCATCTCCCCATTCCCATCAAATACATTGAAAGAGCAATTTCTGCTTTGCTTCTTACTAATTGGTTTTTGCTATTTTTAGATAAATCTTTAAGGAAACGAGAAATCCTATGACAAGGATCTAAATGCAAATCTGTAATTGGAAATACCTTACATGTAAGGTTTTTAGAGAAAATACAGGACACACAGTTAAATTTGAATTTCAGAAAAACAAAATATAATTTGGGTATAAGTATGTTTCATGCAATATTTGGTACATACTTATACTAAAAAAGTGCTGTTTATCTGAAATTCAATTCTATTTGGATGTTCTGTATTTTTCTTTGCTAAATCTAGCAATGCTGTTTTCATACGTAACATGTCAAATACTCCACTCCCCCCACCAAACCCCCTGCCTTTTGAGATTCGGAAAATTAAAAATAACAAGTTAATCATTTTATTTAACCAAATCTTGGCAGAATCCTCATTTTAGTTCATTAGAAGCACAGTTCCATTATTTAAATCAGTATAAGTACAACCAATATTTTAGTCAGTTTCTGTTGTCTATAACAAAATACCTGTAGCTAGGTAATTTATAAAGAAATAGAATTTATTTCTTATAGTTCTGGAGGCTGGAAAGTCCAAAGTTCAGGGAACACATCTAGTGAGGGTCTTGGTGTTGGTGGCTCTGCAGAGCAATGAAGAGTGTCACATGGTGAGAATGGCTGAGCAAAAGATAGTTAACTTCTCACTTGCTTTCCTTTTAAAGCCATCAGAACTATGCCCATTATTCCACAAATGGATTAATCCATTCACCAGGACATAGTCATCACCTCCTAAAGGCCCCACCTTTCAATTACCATAATAGGATTCCCCACCCTCTTAACACTGTCACAGTGGGGATTAAGTTTATGTGAGTTTGAGGAGACATTCAATCAACAACACCAGTTAAGACAGTCTTACAGAATTACTTAAGGGATTTGGGAGCAGAGCAGTGTTTGTGGGGAGATTCTATATTTTGAGTGAAATGATATTATAAATGGGAGTGCTGAGATTAACTGTGTGGCTGATTGTTAATTGGATAGGTCTGTTAATGGTTTATTGAGCAGCCTCAACTCTGTGCAGTCTGACTGTGAAATGGTTATCTTATTTTGTAATAACTGCTTTTGATGATGCTCATGACAGGGCTCTCATGGCACAGGAGAAAAGACAGGCTACATTTAGGGTTGACTCTAGAATGTGGAATTTGCATTCGGTTGTGGGCCCCAGCACATAAATTTTGGGCAATAAGACCTATCCACTTAACATATTGACTTATGTTCTTTGTTTTAGTTTCCTCAATACTCCCTATATGTATTTTTCTTTTGCCGCATTTATGTAAGGACTATGCTTAACTGCCTCAGGGAATGGCTAAAATCACTAGTAACAATCCATCGTCCTAGCTTTCATTTTTAAAAGTTATCAACCAAGGGAAGAACATGACAAGGGGGAAGAAAGGAGAGTAACCTGAGAAAAAGAGAATAGAACAGAGTTGGCCCAGGATTATAGAAGAGTCTTCCAGGTT
>NW_007777425.1:2898-3404 GCF_000696425.1 Galeopterus variegatus | reverse complement strand
CAAATCCACTTTCAACACACAGAAAATATTTTCATCGTTAGCCTTAGACAGAGAATATATGCAGAACGACATCACACTCTCTCAACCAAATTTTCTGGTCATTTTCCCCACTGGGGCGGGGAGGGGAGGGCTCTGCAGGGGATGGAGAGAGAAGGCCCTTTGTCTGGACCTTTTAATTACTGAGGGGTTTTACCAAAGAGGCAATTCCTTTCCCATGCCATGTCTCACCTTCAGTTCTTATACACCAGGGACATAGTTGATCGATGATGTAATTCTACAGTTATTTAAGGATAGTGATTCTTTTATTCTCACAAAGGGTTTGCTGAAAATTAAAAGAAGCCTGCAGTCATTTGTTTTAATCTCTCAAGATTGTTTATTGTTCCTACAAGTCAGTACAGCCTCATTTTGGAAAGTGCGTTCCAAGAAAAAAGTTGATAAAATGATCTCATTGTTAGATGGGTAGAGTTTTGCAGGATAGACCCACTGTGGATGGTCTTCTGAGGCAA
>NW_007777425.1:0-1068 GCF_000696425.1 Galeopterus variegatus | reverse complement strand
CATTACACAATGTAATTGTTTTTTGTATCTCTTTATCAATTCCTCCCTTTCTAGTAGCTGATTCTCCTTGCTCAGGAAATGTAACAAGGTCTCTGTCATTTGATCAAAAAACCAATCATTAATCACTAATGGGAGAATGACAAGATCTTTGAAATCTGACTCAGTTAAGATGAGCACCTTCCAGTTTCCAAATCTATCCTAAGCCACCTTAATGCTTACCCTGTTTAAAACTGACAGAAATACCTTACAAGGTGAATACTCTGATGAACCAAAGTACAAGAAAATACACTTATAATGAGAAAGTATTGAAGAAAAAGAACTGAATAAATGTTAAAGACTCTAAATGGAGAGAAGTTCACCTGTTGTTACAGATGTGAGTAGATTATGTGAACTAATTCTCCAAATACAAAGTCAACCCTTGTATTTCCTGGGGAGATCATTAATTGAACCATGACCCCAGCAATGGAATTCAATACATCTCTGAAGATAAAAATTAAGGTGGCCTGGGAGAGAATGTGCCTGAGATATTAATATTGTTAAGGACCAGGTTGTGGTTTCTTGGGCTAAAATCATGTGATACATTTGCTACGCCATGAATAGAATTTCATACTCTTCCAAACAACGTAACTCCAGTGGGAAGTTTGGTCATGGAAACCAGTCATGTAGGATACTGTACAATGATGGCTTTCCCCCTCTTGTTCCTAAATCCTACTCATCTCAAGTACTTCAACACTTGAGGCAGTCTAATCAGCACTTGGAGCTAATAAGGGCCTCATGGTCCTTGGATGTTCTCCTGGGCTTCATGCGAGAAAAATCTGCAGCAGGTAAAGACTGAAGTGAATCACTCCCTCAATCCAAACTGGGTGGCCCTGGGAGGAGGTCACTTGAGAAAATGTAGCTACAGAGATATGTTAGGCCTGTTTGTACTCAATACTTTTTCTTTCAAAGATTCTTCAAGAGTACTTATGGGATTGTACAGGCCTCATGTTGTTAATGTCGGCTTTTGGACTTGATGAAAACATTCTTACCCCTTCCAGAAACATTCTCGCCACTGTAGAAAGCTGTTGA
>NW_007777424.1:2241-3404 GCF_000696425.1 Galeopterus variegatus | reverse complement strand
TACAAAAACTGCAGGTCATATGGGTGATTTTCTAGAAAACAATTTGAGCACTTTATATGAAATATAGCAGTTTATATCATACCAGCATTTTCTATAGTGGAGTTAGTTAAAATAAGAATGCAAACTATGAAAATATCAAACATCTAAGGCAATTTAATGAGTTAAAATAAGAATGCAAAATATAAAAATATCAAACCTCTAAGGCAATTTAAAAACAGTTAAGTATGCAGCCATCTGGTTGACTAATAATGCATGGATTAATGAGGATGGATTATGTAAAACTTTATATAGCCTTTTTACTATTGATTTTTTCGAGAGCAGTTTTGTGAACTACTCCAACAGCCTTATGTAGAAAATAACGAGTCACAGACAGATTTATGAAACAAAATAAACATTGAGTCTTCCCCAGAAAGATATGCATATCCCTAACCATTTCTATACTGTTTCAAGGCATTTATGGGTGTACAGAAGTCAATTGATAGACTCTATCAACTTCTAATTAATTACCTCTCCCTCAGAGTACTACACTGGAAAACATACCTAGAATGCCATTAAACTATATTTGTAAATGAATTGGGCCTATACTCTGGAAACTCAGCAGCAGGTCATGATAGTTGATTTTCAAAATTGAGGAGCATACCCAGTAGTATCACATAGACAGCAGGATACTCAAGATGTTTATCATGTGGGCTTGGGAAAATGTACAGATGTTTAATCTATAGGTGACCCACATATTTAAAATCTTTGCACTGTGATTCCAATCAGTACACAGGTGTCAGAGCTTTTGTTCCAGATACCACATTACAATAGAAATTATTTCATCAGAAAAAAAAAAAGTGTAAAATAATTCACTCTATCTTGAAAATCGCTGTGGTTCTGTGAACTATAATATTCAGAGTAGATGAAATATCAGAGTTTGTGTCACGGTATGTTAGTTATAATATTTACCCTCAAATAAGCAAAGAGATTGTTATCATATAGAATTACTGAATACCAACAAACTCATTTTCATAGGATCTCTGCCAAAGAAAAAATTTTCACTTTATTAAGGTTTTTATTAAAATTATCTCTGTTCAAGGTGTGAGTTTGGGGAAGAAATTAAAGTGGTCATTGATCACCTGTACTGGTGAACAAAAGATCATGATAGAATAGTACCATTGTCC
>NW_007777424.1:0-1241 GCF_000696425.1 Galeopterus variegatus | reverse complement strand
AAAGCCAGCAACTGCGAACATTGCCATCTTTTTGACATAGGTGTCAGAGCAGGCCAGCATTATAAGAGGAGGATCAGCGCAGTAGAAATGGTTGATGTCAAGGGAGCCACAGAAGGATAAGTGGAACGTCAGCAGTGACTGAGAGAGTCCATTAAAGAAGCCGAACACGTAGGGGACAGTGACTAGAGAGACACACGTGCTCCTGGACATCCTGGAACTGTAATGTAAAGGGCTGCAGATGGCTACATAGCGATCCAGCGCCATTGAAGCCAGGAGATAAATCTCAGTGATCACCAGGGCAATGAAGAGAAGACACTGTGTGAAGCATCCAGCATAGGAGATGGTCTTCTGGTCTGACAGGAAATTGTTCAGCATATTTGGAGTAACATTGGAGGAGTAGCAAATGTCTACAAAGGAGAGGTGGCCAAGGAAGAAATACATGGGTGTCTGCAGGTGGGAATTGGTCCTGATCAGCACGATCATGCACAGATTCCCTGCCAGTGTGATTAGGTAGATGGCCAGAAACACCCCAAAGAGAACCTTCTGCAGCACCGGGTCCTCTGTGAGTCCTGAGAGAGTGAATTTCATCACCATAGAGTGGTTTTGGGAGGTCATTTTCTTACCCCTTGAAAACTGAAAGCAGGAAAGAATGTTAGGAATTCTGTCTGATACAAATTCTGAATTTATTCTACCCATTTTGTTATTCACTCCCTTGTCTATTCATCTATGGGTCAGGTACTATTCTCTTTTCAACAAATGCACCACAATTTTTACATACATGTTTACCCTGTACCTCTGTCTTTCCTCTCTGTCTTTCTCTTTATATCTCAAACACACAGACACAGACACACACCCCGCACACATTCTCCTTCTCTCTCTCATACATATATGTGAGATATGTATAAATGTGTGTCTTCTTGCAGCACTCTGTATTTGGTTAATTTTTATACTTGTTAAAAAGACAAAAAAAAATGAAAGGAATGAAAATCAGGTATGAAAAACAACCTGTCATTTGCATCATTCAAGGTAGCCAGATTTTCAGGATTCCTCCAGCTCTAATAACATATTATACCAGATACAAAATAGAAAATAAAATTCAGTGCAGCATTTTCACACAAAACTCATCCTTGTCTGGCTTAATTTTATTCAGACAACACTAAACTAGTAAAATTTATGTTTTGTTATATGGCTGTGTTACAGAATCAAAAATTGTTCTTTGCTTTGTAATCTTACCCACCCAT
>NW_007777423.1:0-3404 GCF_000696425.1 Galeopterus variegatus | reverse complement strand
TTTTTTTTTTTTTTTTTCTTTCGTTGAATGTCTTTCTCTTTCTCTCTCTCTTTTTAAAATTGAAACATGATTGATTATACATATCTGTGCAGTACAAAGTTGAATGCCTGTGTACAATATGTGATGATCGAATGAGGATAATTAGTATATTCATCCTTACAAAATGTAATCGTTCTTTGTGTACATTAATCGGCTGCGGTTCTTAATCAGTGTTTCAAGGGCAGGATTGCAGGCGGGTCCATGAACCCCCCGGAATTGTACATGGAACTGGGCGAGGCTATGGCTTTGGGCATTGGGGGGAGGGGGCAGGGGGCGTTCCACAGCTTTCCTCAGACTCTAATGACCCTGTAGAGACCAACTTGCTTTAGAGGGCTGAACTCAAGCGATGTTGACCGAATACTTCACGGAAGGCTGCGGCAATAACCGGGACACCTGGAGCGCGAGCCTGGCCAGACCGCGCGCGGCCACGCGCCCCTCCCCACTTACAGACAGACCAGAACAACTTTGCCACTGAAAAACGCCCCGGCTCCGCGGACGCCACCCGGGCCTGCGGGGTTTAACTTCCTCCCCTCCCCCATCCCTCGTTCATTTCCACGAACAAACTCAAAGGAAGCTGGCAACGATCCGTATAAGGTTTCACTCCTGCCCTCGGCTGACACTGAAACCACTTCTCCCAGGGAAGTTAATTAAAAGAACAATTAATCCGCACAAAAATCCAAAACCTAGCCCAAAGCTCAAGAGCTCTTGAAGTTAGAAGACTGAGGGCGCCTCTGCCGATCGTGAACATCTATCTGCCCGTCGCTGGGCGCATGGGTAGGCAGGGGGTCCGACAGGGAAGCAGGTAAGGACCGGGCAGGGGCTGGGACGCCTGTCTCCCGCTCCTGGGCGACTCAGAGTCCACACGCCACCGACGCCGGTGAAGACCGGCCAGGTAAGCAGGTCGGTGTGGGCATGAGCATGAACTGAAACACAGCCACGGCGGATTAAAGTTCAAGCCCGCTCACACGCCGCTTCGCCTTCCCCGCCGTTCTCACGCGCGGCCCAGGCGGCCACTTGCCGGGGGACACCTGGGCGCTCGACAGTCCCCCTTTTTGTAATTCTTAGTGACTACCATTGCCTCCCAGGTTCCAACCAATAAAAGCATTAGCCTCCGTCCACTCTCCCAGGCGGGTGCAGAAACCCCCCGGAAAAGAGAAACGGAGGGGACAGGGAAAAGCGGGGTGTCGCGGAGGGCAGGGGGCTCAGGGCGCGCAGCAGGCAGAGTACGTACCCAGCGCGAACAGGGCGAGCTGTCCAGCCGAAGTGACCATTTTACGGGCGGGCGGGCAGCAGGCGCTCCAGCCTCCTGCCCTACCTGCGGTGCCCGAGTGGCGGAGCGGCGCCGCGGTGCGGGGGAAAAAGGCGCCGGCGAGGCAGGGCCGGCCCACGGCGCGGGCGGGCGGGCGGAGGGAGGACCGAGCGCCTCTCTGCTGGCACTCACGCCGCAGCGCTGCCCGCCGGGCGGAAATAGGAAGGCGGTTACCGTCACCTCTGCACCACTCCGCGACTGGGGCACGGCTGACCACCCGCCCGCCCCAGTGGGGGTGCCCCCCTAGGGGCACAGGAGGTGGGGGTTGGGGGCCGAGGGCGGGGACGCTGAGCGCACCAAGCAGGGCGCGGGCGGCGGGGCGGGGCGACTCGGGATCCCTGAGCAGGGCAGCGCGAGCCTGGCACCCGGGCCAAAGAAAAGGCAGGAAGCGCCTGACTTCAGACACCACCCCCAGACCGCCAGCGCAGTGCGGCCGCGGGCCCCTGCGTGCGGAGTCGGCTCCAGCCGCCGAGCCCGAGAGTCCCGGGGCGCAGTGGCAGCTTCCAGACTCTAGGAGGCAGAGCGGAGCTGTCCGGCCTCTGGTCCCTTGCGCCGGGCCGCTCCAGGGGCCTCTCCCGGGCGGGGGACTGGGGACGCGGTCAGGAACCGGACCTTCAAGCTTCGTTGACTGTTTGCCAAGACTTGGCCCAACGAACGTGCTCCCCGGAATCAAGCGAAGAATTTGTTGAAAGAAGTTTCCCACCTGCTCCCCCAGGCTCATCAATTCAGGGGACACCTGCCACCTGGGCACAGCCACCCTACGTCCCAGGCAGGCACATTGTGAAGATCAGCGAGCCTTCTACTTCTGGCCTGGGGCTGATGATAAAAATGGGTCTCTGTCTTTGGAGAATCTGGTTATGCACCACCAATGTTATCCCCACCCTGCTGCAGGCAGCTGAGGCCAAGAGCCAGGTAGCATGCCACCAGGTGTGTCCCAAGAGAGGGAGTATGGGCTGGAGTCACTTGGGTGGCCCTTTCAGGATTTGCGGCTCTGAGCTGGCCCCTGGCACTGTAATTTGGGGAGGTGAAGTGGACAGAAGGAAGACATTCTGGGTCAAGAATGGAAGATCCATAGGTTCCTTAGGGACTATCTATAGGGGACAGTACACTCCAGAGAGTAAGTGACGGGTCATATTCTCCATATGCCCCGAGCTCACGGACTGACCCTCTTCTCCTGACCCCCCTGGCTGAGCTGCTCAAAGGTAGACCCTCTCCTTGAAGGTGGAGGGTGTCTGAGGTGGGGAGTTTCTTTGGCCAGAGTCTCAGACTCTCAGGGTTGACTTTTGCCGATTTCGTTTCACATAAGCGAGGGGCCTAGTTTCAAGAAGGAAGCACCAGGCCATTGATCTCAACATTTGGGCAGAAAGCACAAGTGTAAAAAACAGATTTTGAAAAGGTCATACATTTACATTGACAAATCATTCCTTTCAATACTTTGGTCAGAGGATACTTCATTGTTTTTCCAGCTCTTAATAATCCACGGTGAGGGTTTTATGGTAAATTCTGGGGTACATCTTTTCCTCAGTCCACCCCATGCACATATAGGGCACACACACTGTCTTTAGTGGGTTGTCCCTGATCTCTTCAGCATCTGGGTCCACCTTCAAATTGTTTTGGCCTGTAATGGTGGCTTCCCTGTCCCCTCACTAGACTAGCCTGCCTTGGATAGGGAAGGGAAGGAATCAGTTCTCCCACCTGTCTCCTGTTCTCCAGGACTGGAGAATGGACCTGTCACCTTGCTTCCTCCTGGAACATGCACATCAGACTCCCTGTGGCTGACGGATGGCTGCCCAGCTGTCTGAAAGTCACGTTCAGCAGTTTCTGCTTCCCTGCCTGCTGCCCACACACAAAGTCAGGGGTAGAGGGAAGTAGCAGCAGAATCAAGCCAATGAGCTTGTCCCCTTCAGGACTGGAAAATCTTTTGAATCAAGGGATAATTTGCCAAATGCAAAATAAAGAGTACCCAAATCAAAGTACATTCTAATGCTTGAACATTATTAATTCTCCCCCGAGATTTTCAAGAGCCGGTCATATCTGTAGTTTTGTAACTTCCAAT
>NW_007777422.1:2677-3405 GCF_000696425.1 Galeopterus variegatus | reverse complement strand
TCTTGAGGGTTTTCTACACATAAGATCATGTCATCTGCAAACAGGGAAAATTTTACTTCTTCTTTTCCAATGTGGATATATTTTATTTCCTTTTCTTGCTTAATTGCTCTGTGTAGGACTTCCACTATTATGTCGGATAGAAGTGGCAAGAGAAGGCATACTTGTCTTGTTCCTGGTCTTAGGAAAAAAGATTTCAGTTTTTCACCAGTGATTTTTACATTAGCTGTGGGGTTTACATATATGGCCTTTATTATATTGAGGTAATGTTTTTCTTTTCCTAGTTTGTTGAGAGTTTTTATCGTGAAAGGATATTGAATTTCATGAAATACTTTATCTGCATCTATTGAGATGACCATGTGATTTTTATCCTTTATTGTTTTAAACTGGTATATTAGATTAATTGATTTTTATGTGTTGAAACATCACTGCATCCCAGGAATAAATCCCACTTGATCATGGGGTATGACACTTTTTATGTGACGTTGGATTTGGTTTGTGAGTATTTTGTTTAAAATTTTTCATCTATGTTCATCAGGAATATTAACTTGTAATATTAACTTGTAATTTTCTTTTCTTGTAGTGTCCTTGTCTGGCTTTGGTTTCAGGGTAATACTGGCTTCATTAAGTAAATATGGAAGTGGTCTTTTTAAAAAAATTTTTTGTAACCATTTGAGAAGAATTCACATTAATTCTTCCTTAAATGTTTGGTAGAACTTACCAGTGAAACC
>NW_007777422.1:0-688 GCF_000696425.1 Galeopterus variegatus | reverse complement strand
GCTATTAAAAAAAGACAGAAAAAAATGTTGGTGAGAATGTGGAGAAATTAGAAATTGGGACCATTGCACACTGTTGGTAGGAATGTGGAACTCTGCAGCTGCTATGGAAAAAAGTATGGAGGCTCCTCAAATAATTCAAAAAGAACTGCCATGTTGTCTGGCAATCTCACTTCTGGCTATTTATCTAAAATAATTAAATCAAAATCTCGGAAAGAGGCTTGTTATTATCAACAGGTCAGGGACTTTACTATAGAATCAGAAAAATGCCAATAGTAGGCTTTTTTGGAGACTCTAGTATGCTTTGATTCCAAAAACCTTGAGAGTCCCTCAATTTAAGGATAAAGCTTGTCTTGATTGGAATGTGATCTAAAAGGGATGGAGAGCCTGGAAAGAATTCAGGTATGTTCTTGATTTTGTGTTGTTTCAGTAAGTGTATGTATAGTCCCTGAAGATTCATTTTCAAAATAATTTAATTACAGCCCCTGACACCTCAAGGTGAAGGACAGTAGGAGAATACAGCTAAGGTTTTCCATGATGTTATCCTTTAAGATAAAAGTGTTTGATAATTTTTCTTATAGAAATATTGGTAGATTCATCTAAAACATGACTTGTCATCACTGATTCCAATGGACCAAAGTGTTTTCAGGCAAGTCATGTATTACAAAACAACATAGTCCAGGTAATGAAA
>NW_007777421.1:2833-3405 GCF_000696425.1 Galeopterus variegatus | reverse complement strand
CACTAAACATAAGGTGAATACAAATCTAAAGCATTATATATAAGGCTAAATAGCTCTGTTCATTCAATAAGTAGTAGCATGTAGTGCCATATTAAAGAACGATTTACTTTTTTTTATCATCAAGTAAATCATCATATTGCTATTTTGAAGCACAAGATAATTGGGGCATATTTCCCTCAGGATGTCTCCTGTGGGTTCAATCAACAGTTGGCTAAGTGCATAAAAGCAATCTAAATTAACCTTATTCATACCACACCTAACCTGTATATACTGTTTCAAAGGTAAGAAAAAAGTTTAGAAAATTTGAAAAATATTTTGGAAGACAGAACTGAATATGTTAAGAACAAGTATGTTGTTTTGTACTAAATATTTTAGTTACTAAACACAATTTAGTTCTTGACTGTTTCATGTGTGAATATATTCATCAAAATCTGATTTATTTGGTGTCTGGCTAAGAATTTAAAATGAACACTTTCTGGATTACAGAAAAAAAAGATACATTATATATACGTTTGTAGAGGTAAATAGAAGTACTTCTAATACTATATATGATTTCATTTTCCTGATAGATG
>NW_007777421.1:0-2166 GCF_000696425.1 Galeopterus variegatus | reverse complement strand
CTTACCTTGCTATGTAACCTAGTAATCACTTCAGATTAGTATTTTGTAAAGTTTCTCTATTGTTAACCATTTAAAAGTATCTAAAAACATCAATAATCGTGTTTTGCTTTACTTCTCTGGAGCAGAGAGAAGGGGATCCAGCTGCAGAGTGAAATTGTGGTATAGTTGGAGGCAGTAAAAAATAATGAAAAGTACATATGCTGTGAGGATGACCTGGGACTAAATATTCACACTGGCACTCATTAAATGTGAAAGTTGCTAGAAAGCTGAAATAAAGTAAATGTGCACAAAAGTCCACTCCGACATCAAGGGCATAATAAGTGGTTGTTATCATTTCTCTCCTCTTTTGCAAACTTAGTGTTTAATCATTAAGCTGAACATGTTTGGAGTATTATCCCTTGTAGTAAATGAGATGTGACGATCAGTTTTGTATTTCATGAATATTCATAACCAATAATAAATAAATAAAATAGAATAAAATTGGAATTACAGCAGTAGTTCACACTAATTTTAAAAGTTGACCCTGTACTATGAAATCTTCCAGAATTATAGTCATTTTCTTAGTATAACCCTGAATTTTTTGAAAACGTGCTAATACTGACTTCATCTTATCTTGTATAATAACTTTTGGCAGCTAGGAGAAATGCCTGTGTCAAGAAAAATTCAGTTGATGTATCTTATTTGACGAAAGCAAAACTAAGCCGACAACTATGTAAAAAATGAAATGATGGTGACATGCATATGTAGATTGAGTATCAAAAGATCACACAATTTAAAAAACTCTATTATTTAAAGAATAATTCAGAGACACAAAGAATGGTCTGAGAAAAAAATCTTAATCAAAATGTATTTTATAGGGTTTAATCTTCATAGTATACTCTATAGAATCAATCTAATTCAGCGCATTCTATAATTAAAAGTAAAGATTCAATTTTGTATTTGCTCCAATCTTGTAAAATAAACGTTATGATTCTCACTGTACAAGTGTGTAGATTATAGCAAATAATTTTACACAATTGCTGAGAGATCTAAAATTCTGGTATGCTATTCCAATTGCTCTGTACACTGATACACTCATGTGTTTGGATGTCAGCAAGATTTTTTTTTTTTAGCACTCACTGGTGTTTTAATGTTATTTAATATAAAAACAACTAATAAAATTCAGTGGTAAATGAACCAGTAGACCCCATGGTTTTTGAGATAGCAAGAATTCAGCCAGTAAGTGAATTCATCTGTCTTTGATTCTGAAGCAAATGGCATGAACAGTTGTCACTGTCTTCTGATTGTCTGCTAGAAAACATGAGTGCAAGAATGTATATATGTGAAGGCGTAGTTCATGCTCCCTTGATTCACGACATTGTTCATTGTTTATAGTGATATGAACTGTAATTTTATAAATATCTTCAAGTTTGTACTGTGAGATTTCATCATGGAGAATGTCACTGAAGTTACCATATTTGTACTGAAGGGCTTCACAGACAATGTTGAACTTCAGACTACCTTTTGCTTCTTGTTCCTAGCAATTTACCTCTTTACTCTCCTGGGAAATTTAGGACTGATTGTACTGGTCATTGGGGATTCCAGGCTTCACACCCCCATGTACTATTTTCTGAGTGTATTGTCTTCCGTGGATGCCTGCTATTCCTCAGTTATTACACCAAATATGTTAGTAGAATTCAAGTCAAAGGATAAAGTCATTTCACTCCCTGGATGTGCAGCACAGATATTTCTTGCTATACTTTTGGAACCACGGAATGCTTTCTCTTGGCTGCAATGGCTTATGATCGCTATGTAGCTGTCTACAACCCACTTCTGTATTCAGTGAGCATATCACCCAGAGTCTACGTGCCACTCATCGTTGCTTCTTATGTCGGTGGCATTTTACATGCTACTATACACACAGTGGCCACATTCAGACTGTCCTTCTGTGGATCCAATGAAATTAGACACATCTTCTGTGATATCCCTCCTCTCCTTGCTATTTCTTGTTCTGACACTCACACAAACCAGCTGCTACTCTTCTACTTTGTGGGCTGTATTGAGGTGGTCACTATCCTGATTGTCCTGATCTCCTACTGTTTTATTCTTTTGGCTGTTTTCAAAATGGATTCTGCTAAAGGTAGGCAAAAAGTGTTCTCTACATGTGGCTCTCACCTAACTGGAGTG
>NW_007777420.1:3101-3405 GCF_000696425.1 Galeopterus variegatus | reverse complement strand
AGTTTAGTTTCTGAGAAGCCACTTCTGTTCTCCTAATTTCATTAGGGACATTTCCAAAGAAATTGCTTATTTTCAAGTGTTCATAAATTCCAGGCTGCTATATCTTACATTGCATGTTTTAGACTAAGTCTATTTATCATCTGCTGTGGTTTGTTCACTTGTCCCAAGAGTAAAATTGCATACTAAATGCTTCCTGCCACACACCCATAGTCTACAAAGTGCCTAATGTCATGCCTTAACTTGGTAGGCACTTAATCAACATGCTTAATTTTATACATCCAAGCAGCACCTATATAATTTGAGG
>NW_007777420.1:0-1506 GCF_000696425.1 Galeopterus variegatus | reverse complement strand
TAATGATTATTTTATGTCAATATTATGAACATGAAAATTATTATTTGTTTTAAATTGTTTTCTCAAACTATTTATTTATCTATCAAATCCAAAAAGTTATTACTTCCCTCACCATTATTCTGGTTCTTTTTTTGTATTAAATATTTGTATTAAACTCTTCCCTAGATGAGCTCTTTTTACTACTAAATTTATCTATTTAAATATTTTTTATTAACACACATATTACTAATCTCCATGGTCTATAATTGGCTATTTTTCATGAAAAACTTCTTTTTGCTTCATGGATTTGATAGCTTCACATTCCTGAGTCGATTAGTTGAATGTGTTTTAAAGATTCATGTTTGCCTTATTAACACAGATATTCATGGTTTGGTCCATTGATTTCACTATTTCTCATGTATGGTGCTATCCACAAATTTCTGATATTCTTGACTCATCAATATCCTTTTAGTTTAAGTTGCCAGTTGCCTCTCTGTGGATGTTGTTTCTGCTTTTAATAAACTGCTTCTTGTAGTGGGAAAGGTGCTCAAATTAGTATTGGCGTTTGAAGAAGAAAACTAATTTAGTTTCACTCCAAGTAGAGTCCATGTCCTTTTCCCTTTGGAGTAGATGTCTACTTTAAGGCATGGCCCTGTATTTCTCTTCATGTTTCTGTGAAATACAGTGTTTAAAAAAGTGACATAATAAATTGGCCATCCTTTGAGATTTGATAATTTTTTGAAAATTCAGCATTATGTTTATTGGGCTTAATACTGTTCTCATTTGTTTTATTGTAGTCCAGCTTAAAATTTTAGGACTTTGATTTTAATAAGGAATGAATAAAACATTGGTTAAAAAATGTAGGCAAGAAACATAGAAATATTCTGAAAGAGTTAATTGATCTTTCAATTTGCAGGCTTGAGTTTCATGATTTTAAATTTCACTTCTTCCTTTTGTGAAGATTAGAAATGGCACCCTAGTCAGGGTTCTCCAGAGAAACAAAGCCAATAGGATATGGAAGATATATATATATATATATCTTCATATATATATATATATATATATATGTGTGTATGTGTGTGTGTGTAAATCATAGAAATTGACTCACACATTTATAAAAGTTGAAAAATCCCATGGTCTGTCATCTACAAGCTGGAAACCACGAAAACTGGGGTGTAATTCAGTCTAAGACTGAGGGCCCAAGAATCAGGGGTCTGATGGTATAAGACCCAGTTGAAGACTTAAGGCCCAAGATCCAGAAGTCTGAGGGCAGAAGAAGGATGTTACAGTTCAAGCAGACAGCAAATTTTTCTTTTGTCCACAGTTTTGTTCTATCTAGGTCCTTAATAGATTGGATGATGTCCACCCACACTGGTGAGAGTATTCTTCACTCAGTATACCAAATCAAATGTTATTCTCTTCCTGAAGCAGCCTGACAGACATATACAGAAATAATGTTTTGCTCGCCATCTGGGCATCTCTTAGCCAGTCTAGCTGACACATAACATTGACCAACACACACTCCTT
>NW_007777419.1:2732-3405 GCF_000696425.1 Galeopterus variegatus | reverse complement strand
ATGTACATTTGCTGTATACAATTACAGGTCTGCAAGGAGGATCATTGTGATTGGTTGAGTGCCAATTTTCCATCCCACCTTGTATCCATAATAGTGGCAAAGTGACTTGCAATTTCCCATACCACCCCATCAGCACCATTAAAGGTGAAATTTATTATCTCATGTTTCAGTTCTATTATAAATCTATTTGCAATCTGGCCAATACAGTAGAAGTCACAGTATGCCAGTTTCAAGCCTAGGCCTCAAGAGGCTTTTTTCTGATTTTAATCTAAATCTTTAACCCCTGAATCTGACATGAGAATAAGTCTGAGTTGGTCTGCTATAAGACGAGGGACTACTTGGAGCAGAGCAAAATTATTTCATCTAAGATTATCCTTGCCCAGTCATCACAGATCAAGCCAGGTTACTTCCTGAATCTAGGCTCCTGGCCTCTGTTTCTTAGAGCATTTCATTTAGAAAACTTATAATTATTAATTATTTTTCTACCCCTTTGAAATGTAAATTTTTAAAAAAGCCTTTTGCCAATTTTACAACCCAGAAAAGTCTTTCTCAAGGACCTGGGAGCTGTCTTTGAAGTGTATTCATCAAGGAATATAGAACTCCTAACTCCCAGTCTCTGTGGTAGAAAACTGACTTCTGTGGCAACTTGCTCCAAGTTGCAAAGTGACCTTTA
>NW_007777419.1:0-1732 GCF_000696425.1 Galeopterus variegatus | reverse complement strand
ACTTACCCCTGACTTCCTCCAGTACTTTCTCACTTGCTCACCCAAGGACTTAAAAACCCTCTCATCCTATATTACAACAAAGTGGAGTTCATACTGAGTTCAGCCTTCTCTCCCCTATTGAAATAGCCTTGAATAAAGTCTTTCTTGCCTGTTGAAATTTTTGTCCAGTGAATTTTTTGCTTTGGCATCCCTGAACTGACATACCAAGTGAGTAGGAACCACAGATAAGTGAGCTCAGATTAGGTAAGTGAACTGGACCCATATTAGCAAAATTGCCTAGCCAACCTGTAGATTTATAAGCAAAATAAGCAGTTTTTGTTCTAAGTCACTAAATTTTGGGGTGGTTTGTTGTGCAGTAGTAACTAACTGATACAGAAATATGTGAGGTGTTGCCATGACAAAAACTTAAAATATGTAGCACTGACATTGAGATCAAGCAGCAAATAAGGGCTGGAGATATGGTGAAGATATTGTTATAAGTGGCTGGAAAGATGCCAATTTATGCTATACAGTAGAGAACTATTGCTAAACCGATCATCTACAGTAGCCCGGCGGACATGACTTTCCTAACAATTTACAAACATGAGTAATGAGACTTTCAAAAAAAAAAGAGAAAGATAAGAAATTACATGAAAGAAATGAGCTAATGAAAGAACTATTCAGTTTGTAAGCGAATTTAACAGAAATATATAGGAGCAAAAGTGCTTTGTAAATAAACTTATTTGTCAACTTCCAATTTTCCACTTAGTAAAAGATTCTCAAAGTCAAATGAAGCCTGGAAGCAAAGACTAAACTAAGGGTATGGCTGCATGTTCCTTTGTTAAAACTTCTTAAAGATTCAACAAAGTGGCTATCGGACCCCATGTGGTGGCTCTTCTCCTTTTTTTTTTTTTTCTTTTTATTGGCAGCTGGCCATTATGGGGTATGCATATTTGGGGTGTTAAAACATTGCCCTGTAAATAATGACCTAACCATTAGTGGTTAATTTTATTCATCAATTTGTCTGGGCCAAGGTGCCCATACATGTGTCAACATTATTCTGGGTGTTTCTGTGAAGGTGCTTTTGGATGAGATTAACATTTAAACTCATGGTCTTTGAGTAAACTAGATTGCTCACCAAAATGTGTGTTGCCTTCATCTAGTCATTTAAAGTCAAACTAGAATTAAATGCTGACCTCCCCCACGCAAGAGGGAATTCTGTAGCAGACAGACTTTGGTTTTTTGTGCAAATACAGCTCTTTCCTGAGTCTCCAGCCTGCTGGCTCACCCCAAAGATTTTGGGCTTGCCAGTCTCCATAATCATGTGAACCCATTATTAAAGTAAATCTCTTTCTATCCATATCTGTACACATGTTATTGGTTCTGTTTCTCTGGAATACTCAGGTTAATACACACCTTTATCTGAACAAAATGGTTTCTAAGAATTTTAAAAGAATTTTTTCACAACAGTCTGTCACATCCAAGGTAGCACTGATTAAGAATAAACATAAATGCCTGTCTTGAAAATAAGTTTCATTTATTGAATGAAGTAAATTTATATTAAATCCATAGAAATTCCACCAAGCTTTGAGGGAATTATAAAGGCAAAAATTATGCCATCCTTGATTATTATTTTAAAATGATTCTTGGTCTTGAATTTATTACAGGTTGGAAGTGAGTTAAGAGAATTGATGAAAGGATATGTTTTTCAATACCTCCTCAAAAGAGCAGTTAAAGGAAAACATCTAGAAGG
>NW_007777418.1:2548-3405 GCF_000696425.1 Galeopterus variegatus | reverse complement strand
AATAGTCTCCCTGGCCAATCAATTAGCTAAAACCTTAGAAAAAGACAAAGAAAACAGAACTCTCTGAACCTTAGACTGCCAGGAGAAAATGGCTGAAGCTATGGCCCTCCAGTTATAAGTAAAAGGAGCTGCTCCAAAAAAACATGAAACCTCTCCACTTCAGAACCAGAAAACCTGCTTTTTCTGTAAACATACTGGATATTTTTAAAAAGACTGCCTTAGAAACAAATGCTGTCTCCAGATAAACCTGGGTAAACCACCCTCCTCTCTGCCCCAGTCTTCTTAAATAGTACTTGGAATGCTCAGGAAATATGCAGGATATATTTCTTCTACTTAGAACCAACCAGTTAGGAAAATTAGACATTTTAACTGGGGACAGATTTGTCAGAACTCTAGCTGGCCCCTCTGTCGATCTTCAACCCTGACACATTTTCAGTGTCCCCTCCCTGGAGTTCTAAAGTTACACAGATGGTCAGGGTTGCCAACCAACCTGTGCCAGTCCCCAAGTCTCTGCCTATTCCTTTCCACCTTGGGCTCCTCACTGGCCATCATTGCTTCCTCCTTGTCCCCTCAGCTCCTATATACCTCCTGGGAAGAGATTTCTTAGAAGCCTACTAGGCCCATATTTCCTTCTTTCAAAAGGGGGAAATGATGCACAAACTGGCCTCCTCGGGAGATTTTATTACAGAAACAGCTCTTACCCACATTCCTATCTATTAAGTAAGTCTTACTATTGCTACCAACCTTACTCGCCAAAAGCTACATGAGAGCCTTTGGACACAATCCAACACTGATGTCGGCCACATCCATTCAGCACCTTCCATTAAAATCCAGGTGGATCATAATATGCCTCTTCA
>NW_007777418.1:0-1055 GCF_000696425.1 Galeopterus variegatus | reverse complement strand
TCCTCAACTTCCACCACACTCAACACCTCTCTACCAGGTGTCTAGCTAACTGCAAAGTTCCTTTTCTATCCTCACTTCATGTCACTATCACCTGATATAATTTGCTCAATCCTGCCACTTTACTTCCTCTTCTGGATGATGACATTCCCCATGACTGTGTAACCTTAACAGATCAATTACTTACACCTCAATTAGATTTCCAAGAAACCCACTTGCCCAACACTGATTACAATTGGTTTACTGATATGGCATATCTGAGGGGACCCAATAGTACTTACCAATCTGGATATGCAGTTGTCTCCCTTAATGATTTTATTGAGTCTAGCCCCCTTCCTGATGCCAGCTGTGTCCAAAAAGTGGAAGCACATGCTCTTACTAGGGCATGTTTTATAACCGAAGATAGGACAGCCAGTATTTACATAGACAGGAGATATGCCTTTGGAGTAGTCCATGATTTTGGCATGATCTGGAAACACAGGCATTTACTTACCTCATTGTGACAGAAAATGAAAAACAAAGATCACATCTAGGCACTCCTCAACACCACTAAAGCTCCAAGAGCTTTGGCCATTACTAAATTTCAGGAACATTCCTCCACCAAAAATAGCAAAACACAAGGAAACAAGATGGCCAATACTGCTGCCAAGTCAGATGCTTCCCAAGATGTGATATTAATTCTATTAACAAAAAATCTCATCTATTTCTGCCTTACCTCCAGCTCCCCAATTACATCACAGACTGTCTAAAGCCCAGGATATCTCCCCAGAGGATGAAAGGGGAAAATGGACTAAACAAAGTTGTGCTTTTGACTTTTCGTGGCACCTCTGGGTGGACCGCAATTGCTGCCCCATTCTTCCTAAGGTCTCCAAAATTTTTTTAAACTTTCATCCACAATCTAACACATTGGAACACTAATAAGATGGTCCAATGGGGAAAACTATATCATTGGGGACTTTCTCCCACCATTACCCTTTGGGTATATCAGCCATGTGAAATTTGTTCACAACACAATCCTGGGAAACTGTCGTATGCCTCCGTGGGCCACTTCCCACTAC
>NW_007777417.1:0-3405 GCF_000696425.1 Galeopterus variegatus | reverse complement strand
TTAAACATCTCTGTTCACCAGAGACAAAATTTTGACAGTTAAAAATAAGTCACATAATAAGAGAAGAGACTTTATGGATAAACTTATATTTAATATATACATGTTTATATATATATATATATATATAAAACTTGCATGTGGATACACACACACACACACCCGCAGTCATAAATCCAAAGCATACTGCATAGAAAAACAACTACCCATCAGTAAGGAAAAAAAAAAAAAGAGAATGAATACTAAGTAAAATATTCAAAAGAAGACTTCAATAGAAGAGCATATCCAAATATTTAAAAAATACGAGAAAATACTCAATTTAACTAGTATTTAGGCAATGCTAATTTAAATCACAGTGAGATATCACTACATACCTAGCAGAATGATAGGAATAAAGTATATGGCTCAAACAAAACCCACTCTGGAGGAGTTTGAACTGATGTAATCACTTTGGTACATCATTTAGCAGTATCTCCAAAAGCTGAGCATATGCATACTATACATTTCAGCAATTCCACACTAGTTAAATACTAAACAGAAATCATGTACTAGAATATTCACAGCATCACAATTACACGTAGACTCAAACTAGAAATACCCACCAACAAACGAATGAGAAAAGAAATTTTAGTATGTTCACATGATGGAATACTATGCAGATATTAAAATCAATCTTATATACCTATGCACAACAATATAAATAAATTTCACAAACAACATGCTAAATGGAGTAAGGAAATTATAAAACTGTGCATCAAGTATTCATTCATTTATATAAATTACCAAAAAAGTCAAAACTAATATATGGTGTTAGAAATCAGGATAGTAATTAATTTGGGATTAAATAAGGACAAGGAAGGAGGCCAAATTGGTTCTTTTTCTGGAACACGGGCATGTTCAGCTTGTGAATATTTATTAAGCTGTACAATTACAATCACTATATTTTGTTTGATTATTTTATTTCCACAACAGTAAAAATGTTAAAAGAAAACAATTAGCAAAAATGTAAAAATATGCAAGATATATAAAAATGATATCCATTCTGGCATATATTTTAAAAGCAAAAACTTGAAAAAATAAAAACTTTTTTTTATAAAAGTACAGTCATTGAAATCTAAATTGTAAATGACATAATGAAACAGAATTGTATTGTGAGGTAATGCAAAATGAGGCTATAAAACAGTATGAGACACTAAATGCCCAAATGTATGCATAGAAAAAAGAATAGAAATTACTCAACAATAAAAATGAATGAATTGCTGATATATGGAACAACATAAGAAATCTTGAAACATTATGCTGAGTGAAAGATGGCAGATATAAGAGAGTACACAGTGTAGGAATCCATTTACATATATTTCTATAAAATCAATAGTAGCAGTTGCCTGAGGTGGGGGGAGATTAGTGTGGGTTGGCTCGGTATGGGCATGCAAGAACTATTGGGGAATAATAAGGTTCTGAGTTTTGATACGGTTTTGGGTCACACAGATATAAGCATTTGTCAAAATATCAAATGAAGCTTTTTGTGCATTTCACTCTATGTAGTTTTACTTAAAACATAAAGAAAATTGAACTCTATGTAATGATACACACAATGAATTATGTAGGGGTTAAGTGTACTTACTTTTTCTAAATTCCAAAAAATATGATGGATTTGGGTATAGACAAATATATGATAAAGGAAATATAAAATGTTAATTGTAGAACCTGAGTGGTTGATAAATGGTGTTTGTTGTAAACTTACTTCAACTTTTTCGTATTATTGAAAATTTTCATACTGAAATGTTGCAAAAAGTATGAAGTAAAAAGACTTTAAGATTAGAAAAAATAATGAAAGAGATGTCCTGATCTTTTAATAATGTTTATTTTTGAATGCTGTATTTAATACACACACGGATATGTATGTAAACACACAAGTATGTTTATATGTGTGTGCATGCTTTTCTGTACTCTGTGAATTTTTTTCATTGAGGCTATCATACTTTTGAGATTAGATAAAAATCTATGTACAGACAAATAAAATAAGAACCAAAAAAAAAAAAAAGTATTAAAACATCTTAGTTACCCTTTTACATGACAATTAAATTTTGTACTTAGTTCAGCTCTACATATTTTCTTGGGATTCATATTTTGTTTAATTAAGTGAGACTTCACAGAGAGCTCCAAATTCTAAAATATAGTCATCTTTTGATCAACATTTGGAAGAGTAAATTCAGAATCTTTAATATATTACATAGCGCATACATGTTCTATCCAAAAAATCTGAAACAAATGTAGTCACTTCTCACACTTGTAGAAGTTGCTATAATGTTGTTAAAGCTTTTGACTCAGTTTGACCGAGTTTTTAAACTCTCATTACTGTTGATGCCTTTCTTTTATTCAATATAAACTGAAAAATAGTGGGAGTAATCATAAATGCTTATGTTTGTATCCATTTATAATTTGTATCTATTTATTCATCTGTCTTTCATCTTTAAATCATGACAAATTGTTTTTAGGGAGGATCTCATTTTGAGGGTTGTTTTTTAATAGACTGTTTTCAAAATCATACAGCTCTATAAGGTGTTATATTTAAGGTTAAATAGGTTTGAAGTCAGAGAGCAGGCGGTGCAGTATCCAATGTCTCACAAACTCTTAACCTTGCTGAGAAAACAAAAGCCCCCAAATAAAGCACTCGAGCTTGACTGTGGTGCTTGTCTAATGCAATGTGAGGCAGATGCCTGGTACTCACAGGTATGCAGCTTTTCCTTCTTCAAGTTCTTTACTTTTGCCACTGGAACCACTTTTCTTCCCACACATTCTCCTGGTGATGCACATCAGTAAGCCACATTGTCGAATAAAGAAGCAGCTGACATCTGTTACCACAAGGATTAGCAAAAGTGCAGCAACCCCTAGGCCAATGACCGCTCCAAGCCCAAGACCATTAAAAAGTGTATCTTAAAAAAGAAAAAAAAGAGAGACAATTGTATTAAACTTTAAATTAGAAGGTATTAGAAATTAATTTTAAAAATAATTTTTATCCAAGAAATATTCAACTAAAGAGACAAGAATAAAAGTGTTAGTAATTGGCAGACTTCAATTTCATGAATGTTGGGACCTATTCTCTTCTTTTCCAACAATATTTTAAGCAACTGACATATTAAAGATTTGAAATTTTTTTTTTCAAATTTTCTTCTAAAAATATTTTAAGCAACTCTTCTTTTCAATATATTTCTTGATTAACTGTGAGGAAGATAATTGCTATTGTCTTATCCCTAACTCTACTTATCAGAGTCACAGCCATTAATAGATCATCATAATGTTAAATGGAAAGTATAGTCAAAACTCTTCTAAATGAGGTGTTAAATGTATGTTTTATATGGAATTATTTTAGCTTTAAGACTTAAAGTTACAAATAGATGGCTCTAG
>NW_007777416.1:1777-3405 GCF_000696425.1 Galeopterus variegatus | reverse complement strand
AGTGCCTGGTGGAGCCATGGGAGTAGGAGTGCCACTGAGACCCAGAACTTTAGAGCTACAAGAATACAATACAAGACTGGGAAAGACACAGGTACATGACTCTAACCAGAAATTGCTGTAGCATGGGCTAAACCTAGCAAAGCCATAGGGATTGTGCTATCTGAAGACTTGGGGCCCAACCTCTTCCTAGTGTACCGGGGAGGTGACACAGGGGTAAAGGATTATTCAGGAGTCTTAAGACTTAATATCTTCCCTTTGGGTTTTGAACTTGCTTGGGGCCTGTTAAACCTTTCTTCTTGCCTATTTCTTCTTTCTGAAGTGGGGATGTCTGTTCTATGCCTGTTCCACTATTGTATTTTGGAATCATGTAACTTGTAGCTTGTTTTGATTTCCTGTGCTCACAGCTGAAGGGAAATTTGTCTCAGGATGAATTGTGCCTTGAATCTCACCCATATATGATTTAATGAGCCTCTGAACTTTGGACTTTTGAGTTTATGCTGGAAAAAGTTAAGATTTTGGGGACCACTGGAATAGAATGAATGTATTATGCACTGTGTGAAAGACATGAATATGGGGAGAAGTAAATGCTATGGTTTGAATGTATCTCTCAAATTTCATGTGTTGGAAACTTAATTCTGACTGAGTGTTGGGAGGTAGCTTAAATAAGAGATGATTAAGTCACCAGGGCTCTTCCCTGATAAATGAATTAATGTCCTTGTTGCAGAAGTGTGTTCATTATTAGGAGAGTGTGTTTATTATAAAAGCAAGTTTTGTCCCTATAAAAGCAAGTTTTGTCCCCTGTTGCTCTCTCACTCTTGCCCCCTTTTGCCCTTCCCACTTCTACCATGATATGATATAGTACAAAGGCTATAGGATATAGGTATAGCACACAGAGAGAAGACAGTCATCTGTGAACCTGGAAGCGGCTTTTACCACACTCACCAGATGCTGGCACCATGCTCTTGGACTTCCCAGCCTCCAGACTATGAGCCAAATACATTTCTGTTCATTATAAATTACCCAGCCTATGGCATTCTGTTACAGAAACACAAAACAGACTAAGAATGTTAATTATTTTAGTTTATGAACAAGGGGCAGCTTTTCATTTATTTGTTTTCTTCAGTTTGTTTCATCAATGTTTTATAGTTTTCAGCGTGCAGATATTTCACCTTCTTGGTTAAATTTATTCCTAAATATTTTATTCTAATTGATCCTATTGTAAATATAATTTTAAAAATTTCTTTTTAAGATAGTTCACTGCTAGCATATAGGAATACAAATTATCTTTGTATATCCATTTTAGATCCTGTAACTTTATGAATTTATTTATTAGTTCTAAAATTTTTTAGCAGAGTATTTAAGGTTTTCTTTATATAAGATTATGTTTTCTGCAAACAGAAAATTTTACTTCTTTTTACAGTGTGGATAACTTTTATTTACTTTTCTTGCTGAATTCCATTGGTTAAGACTTCCTGTACCATGTAGAATAAAAATGGCAACAGAATGAGCATCTTTGACTTATTTATGATTTTAGAAGAAAAAACTTAAGCTTTTCACTGTTTAATATAATGTTAGCTGTGGGCTTGTCATATATGGCATTTAGTATGTTTAAATACATTCCTTCTATA
>NW_007777416.1:0-271 GCF_000696425.1 Galeopterus variegatus | reverse complement strand
ATTTATTTTTTATTTTTACTAAAGCATAATTTATTGCATATGTATATTTATGGAGTACACTGCTGACTATAATTATTTGTGTACAATATGTGATGATTAAATATTATTTGCATACTCATTATTACAAATCATAATTATTTTTTGTGTCCCTTGCCCAATTTCTCCCTAACCACTTTCTCTCTCTCCCCTTTCCCACCTCTAGTAGCCATAAACTTGTTCCCTCCTTCTGAAAGTTCAGTGTACTATTGTAGTTCCTGCCTTCTTTCTTCCT
>NW_007777415.1:2949-3405 GCF_000696425.1 Galeopterus variegatus | reverse complement strand
AGAGATCCATAACCAAAAGTGAAATAATAAGATAATTCATGACCATCTATTAGTATTATAGGAATATTTATTGGGAAAGGATAAAGTGCATTGCAGTGTTTGTAACTAAAATAGGATTGTACAAGAACCAATGTTAAATGGTATAAAAAAGATGGAAAATCATATGTAGTTTACAGACAGCAGGAAAAGGAAAGGATTACTTAGAGCGGTAAAGGACGACTAACGTTAGGGTTTTCTCAATTCTATTATCTTTCTGCTGAGGACTTCAAATGGCATCATATGGTCATTGTGTCATCAATATATCTCTCCAGAAGCAGCAGAATGTTTTTGCTTCTATTTTGCAGAGGAATAAATGAAAATCCAAGATTGAACTCTTGGCTCTTGTGGTACAATAGGAGTGTCTTGTCAGTAACACACCTTTGAAATGTCTCATTATGAGGAAAGGAGAGAAAATCT
>NW_007777415.1:0-950 GCF_000696425.1 Galeopterus variegatus | reverse complement strand
TTGGGAACATTCAGCCTCCTCTCAACTAGTTACTTGAAGTTATACAGTAATTCGTTGTTGAGTGTAGTCCGCCTGTATTGCTAAAGAACGCTAGATCATACTCTTCCTATCTCTGTACAATTTTGCATCCATTGACCACCCTCTTTCTATCCCTGCCCTTCCCTTACTAGTCTCTAGTAACCACTTTTCTACTTTCTACCTCTATGAGATCAACTTATTTAACTTCCACATATGAGTGAGAACATGTGGTATTTCTCTGTCCATGTGTCTGGTTTATTTCACTTAACATAATGTCCTCCAAGCTCATCCATGTTGCTGTGAGTGACAGAATTTCATTCTTTTTAGTGGCTGAGTTGTATTCCATTGTGTAGATATACCACATTTTCTTTATGCAGCTGTCCATTGATGGACACTTAGGTTGGTTCTAAATCTTGGCTATTGTGAATAGAGCTGTGATAAACATGGCGGTGCAGGTGTCCCGTCAACATGATGATTTCCACTCCTTTGGGTATATACCCAGTAGGAAGATTGCTGGATCCCACTGGATATGGGAGTTCTATCTGTAATTTTTTAAGAAACCTTCATACTGTTTTCCATAGTGGCTGCACTAATTTACATTCCCACCAACAATGTGTAAGAGTTCCTCTTTCTCCACATCCTCACCAGCATTTGTTATTTTCTGTCTTTTTGATAATAGCCAGTCTGACTGGGGTGAGATGATATGTCAGTGTGGTTTTGATTTTCATTTCTCTGATGATTAGTGATATTGAGCACTTTTTCACATACTTTGCCATTTGTATGTTTTCTTTTGAAAAATGTCTATTTGGCTCATTTGCCCATTCTTTAATTGGATTATTTGGTTTTTTACTATTGAGTTTTCTGAGTTCTTTATATATTTTGTATATTTATTCCTTGTTGGATACATAGTCTGGAAATATTTTCTCCCATTC
>NW_007777414.1:2630-3406 GCF_000696425.1 Galeopterus variegatus | reverse complement strand
TCTCACCTCTGCTATCTTGGCTCCGGTGCTGGCTCCCTCTCATCTCCCTGACCTCTAAATATGAGAGTGTGCCAGCACTCAGTCATTAAACTTTTTCTATGTGTGCATCCTCCCTTAATGATCTCATGCGGACTCATGGCTTTAAGTATCATCTATATGCTAATAGTTCCCAACTTTATTTCTCCAGCTTGGACCTCTCCCCTGCACTCTAGACTTGTATATCAACCGCTTATTTGACATGTCTACTTGGATACCTTAAATGTATCTCAGATTTAACATGTCTAAAACTGAGTTTTACCCCCAGCCCCCAGCCCTGGTCCTTTGCAAATCTCCTCTCACAGTCTTTGACATTGCAGAACATGGCCAATCCATTTCCCCCACTTCCCCCTTTGCTCAGGCCCCAAAGCTTCTAGTTATCTTGATTCCTCTGTTTCCATCACACTCCACATCCAATCCACCAGCATCCTGTGTCAGCTCTATCTCCAACTTATATCCAGAACCTGAGCACTTCTTAACGCCAACAGTTTTACTTCCTCAATTGTTATAATAGATTCCTAGTGTGAGGTTGGTGTTGTCACCAGCAAGTTCTTCATGCTTCTGATAAACAGGATGACTTTTGGGATCTCTCCTGGCTTGACAGTCATTTGATGTGTTTTCAGTCCTTACACAATTTATATATCGAGAATGCCTATTTCTCCTAACTCTTAACCCTTTTCTTCCACTGTCTGCCATAGCAGTTCTGGCATTTCTACTTTGGCTGATCATTTTTTTTTTTT
>NW_007777414.1:0-665 GCF_000696425.1 Galeopterus variegatus | reverse complement strand
GATATTTGGTACCATATGAAAGACAGGACTAAGCTCAAATAGAGGTGAAAAAGAAAACATAAAGAGATGTGAAGATGAAGAAGCAATTGCATGCCCCTGAGGAGTGAATGAAATAATGTACAAAAAAAGCCAGTTACTATATTGGTTACAAATTTAGTATTTTTAAAAATGCATTTCCTCAGGAAGGAACATTATCAAAGATCACAGAAGAAATAAATACACAAAGACCAGGACACAAATTTTAGTTACCTTACACTAATGATAATGTGCTAATAAAGTCATACATTTATGGTTGGAAATTTCATAATTTTTAAAAATCTCTGGATTACACAATTAGTTTTAAGTATCATGTCATGAACAAGATACATTTCCTTTTTTTAAAAAAATAGGCACCAATACTTTTCTACCTTTCCAGCCTTTACTGCTGTAAAGGACCATCTACATCTGCTTGAAGTGCGAAGATTTCAAAACAATGCCATATAACATCTTGCTGAGTCATCCAAATTTATAGTGATAAATATATAATAAATAAAGGTCGAATAAATTATAAATATATAATAAATAAAGGATAAATACATATTCTGAACCTCTTGTTTTTGAAACGAAAGAATGGTCTGATGACTTACAATTTATTACCTGGCTTAATAGGTGACTCTGTTACCTCT
>NW_007777413.1:3031-3406 GCF_000696425.1 Galeopterus variegatus | reverse complement strand
GGCCCTGATGTTTTTTTTGAATTAACATTTACTAAAAGAATTAGTTCTATTTAATGTTATATATCTTATTCTCAGCAAGTTGAGTAATAAGCAGCACAGAACTAATGATGAGACAAACAATGGAATAGGATAGCATAAGTGAGAATCAAAAACACAGAAACAGACCCATGAAGACTTCAGATATTGGAATTAACAGATATAGAGTAAAAAGACAAAAACAACTGTCTTTGCCATTTTCAAATAAATAAAAATCAAGCTTGAAAATATTGTTAGGGTTTGAAAAATATCAATGCGTGACATAGTATATTTGAGAAAGACCAAATAGAAATTGTAGAACTGAAAAGCATAGTTGGAATTCAGAAAATGGTTTGATAG
>NW_007777413.1:0-1409 GCF_000696425.1 Galeopterus variegatus | reverse complement strand
ATAGTGAGAACACTTAAAATCTACACTTTTAGCAATTTTCAAGAATACAATACATTTTTATTAACTACAGCCACCACGTTGTACAATAGATCTCTTGAACTTATTTCTCTTAAGTGAAATTTTGTGTTCTTTGACTACCATCACCCCAGCCCCTGGTAACCATCACTCTACTCTCTGCTTCAAGAGTTCAACTTTGTTTAGATTCCACATATAAGTGAAACCATATGGTATTTGTCTTTCTGTGCCTGACTTATGTCCTCCAGGTTTGTCCATGTTATTGCAAATGACAGAATTTCCTTCTTTTTAAGGGCTGAATTGTACTCCACTGTGTGTGTATATATAGCACGTTTTCTTTCCATTTATTTATTCATGCATTGACGGACACGTAGGTTGATTCCATATCTTGGCTATTGTGAATAATGCTGCAATAAACATGGGAGTGCAGATATCTCTTCTGTATACCGATTTTGTCTCCTTCAGATATTTACTTAGTAGTGGAATGGCTGGATCGTATGGTAGTTCTATTCTTAGGGTTTTTGAGGAACCTCCTTACTATTTTCCATAATGGCTGTACTAATTTACATTTCTACCAACAGTATGCAAGTGTTCCCTCTTCTCCACATCTTTCAGCTTTTTGATAATAGCTATTTTGACAGGTATGAGGAGATACTTCCTTGTGTTTTTAATTTGCATTTCCCTGATGATTAGTGATATTGAGCATTTTTTTATACACCTGTTGGCCATTTGTATATCTTCTTTGGAAATATGTCTATTCAGGTCCTTTGCCCATTTTAAAATCAGGTTGTTTCCTTACTATTAAATTTTTTGAGTTTCTTATGTACTTTGGGTGTTAACCACCTATCAGATGTACGGTTTGCACATATTTTCTCCTATTTTGTAGGCTGTCTCTTCATTCTGTTGGTTGTTTACTTTGCTGTGTGGAAGCTTTTTAGTTTGATGTAATCTCGTTTGTCTATTTTTGCTCTTGTCTGTGCTTTTGGGTTCATATTCAAAAAATCATTGCCTGGACCAATGTCATGGAGACTTTCTCCTATGTTTTCTTCTAGTACTTTCACTAGAAAAGTACTTTCAGGTCTTATGTTCAAGTCTTAAATCCATTTTGAGTTGATATTTGTACAAGGTGTGAGATGAGTGTCTAATTTCATTTTTCTGCATGTGGATATCCAGTTGTTTCACCCCCGTTTATTGAAGAAACTGTCCTTTCCCTGTTGTGTGTTTTTGGCACCTCTGTCTAAAATCAATTGTGTGGATTTATTTTGGGGCTCCCTGTTCTGTTGCACTGGTCTATGTGTCTGTTTTTGTGCCAGTACCATGCTGTTTTGATTATTTTAGCTTTGTAGTACATTTTGAAGTCTGGTAATGTGATGCCTCCAGCTTTGTTATTTTTG
>NW_007777412.1:2170-3406 GCF_000696425.1 Galeopterus variegatus | reverse complement strand
TTACATATTCTGGATGCACGTCCTTTTATATATATATTGCAGACATTTTCTGCCAGACTGTGGCTTGATTCTTAACTTTCTTAATAGTGTCCTGTGATGGGAAAAGTTTTTAATTTTGATGAAGTCCAATTTATCTTTTTTGTTATTGTTGTTTTCTACATGGAGACTTTTGTTTACGGTTTATAAAGGTTTGCCTATTGTAAGTTCATGAAGGTAACTCTCAGTGCTGATTCTAGAAGCATTATGAATCTAATTTGTATGTTTGGGTATAAGGTCCATCTAGAATTAACGTTTGCATATGGTCTGAGGAGAAGGTCAAGTTTACTTTCTTCCATATTGATGTACACTTGCTCGGGCACCTTTTCTGCCAAGCTGTATTGGCACCTTGGTCAAACGTGATCGCACGTCTGTGGGTCTACTTCCAGGCTTTCTCTTCCGTTCCTTGGGAATGTCCAGTACAACAGTGCCCTAAGTAGTATAGCTTTATACTGGGCATTGTAGTCTGGTAGTTGGGATCATCGTGGCACTCTGGATCATTTTCATTTCCGTATGAATTTTAGAATCAGCTCCCCAATTTCAGCAAAAAGCCTGCTGAAATTTCAGATGGTCAACTGTTTCCCATGGCTTTTGATCCTATTCTCTAAGACATCCTTTTTTTTCATTCCTCTACTTGGCTACTTTTTAAACAGGTTGCTGTGGAGTGGACATCCCCCCAGATCTCCTTGAGACTTAACTCCCACTGTGACAGTGTTTAGAGGGTGGGAAATCCTATTATGGTGATTGAAAGGTGAGGTGCTGAAGAGGTGATTCTAGATTGTGAGGGCCCTGCTGTAGTGAATGGATGGACTCATTGATGGCTTAACTGTGGTTGTGAGTGTGGTGCTCATGGCTGTATGAGGAGAGCGAGTGACGTGGTTAGTCTCTCTCTGCCATTCTCATCTTGTGACACCCTGCATCACTGTAGAGTCACCACCAAGAAAAAGGCTGTCACCAGATGTATTCCCTGGACTTTGGGCTTCCCAGCCTCAGAAAGTGTAACAATAGGGCCGGCCCGGTGGCGCACTGGATAGTGCGCCACTTGGGAAGCGCGGCGGCGCTCCCTCCCGAGGGTTCAGATCCCACATACAGACCGGTTCCTGCTCACTGGCTGAGCGAGGTGCGGGAGCAATGCCGAGGGTTGCGATCCCGTTGCCGGTCCCCGGTCCGGTACGGGGGCAACACTGAGGGTTGTGATCC
>NW_007777412.1:0-1338 GCF_000696425.1 Galeopterus variegatus | reverse complement strand
AAAAAAAAAAAAAAAAAAGAAAGTGTAACAGTAAATTTTGTTTTCTTACAAATGACCCAGTTTCAGGTATTCCTGTTATAAGCAACAGAAACAGACTCATATCCTGGCACTGAAAAATAGTACATTTGGGTCCCTTCCTGAGACATTCTTGAGGGAGTAGAGGTCTTCTGACACTTTATACATCTCACTACCTTGCAGTCCAGACTGGCAACACTTTTGTAAATGAAAATCTTTTAACTACTTCCTGAGCTTCCTGTGTTTTTTCTTGGCATCTGTTCATGTACCAAAAACCACACCCACCATTCTTTTTGAGACAGGCACTTTCTAACAGTGTACTCAGTCAGAGCAACCATGTGACTTTCACAAGTCGACCTGGAAGTTGTATTAGTCCATTTCTGTTGTTGATAACAGAATGCCTGAAAGTGGGTAATTTATAAAGGAATGAAATTATTTCTTACAGTTTTGGAGTCTGGAAAGTCCACGGTTCAGGGAAAACATGTGATGAGGGCGTTCTTCCTGGCAGTGACTCTACAGCAATGTATGGTGTCACATGGCATGAATGGGCTGAGCAAGACAGAGCAAACCTGCTCACTTGCTGTCCTGATAAAGGCCATCAGAACCATGCCCATGACTCCATTCACGAGGGCATGGTCCTCACAATCTAATCACCTCTTCAAGGGCCCACCTTAATAGGATTTCCCACCCTCTTAATTAACACTGTTACAGTGGGGATTGAGCTTCCAACACATGAACTTTTGGAGAACACATTTGACCCATAGCAGAAATCATCATGCCAAGTTCCTCAAGCTCATTAAATCCATTTTCTATCTCCCAGGTCACCCTAAGCAATAGTCTTACCACTGCCTAACATAGGCTACCATCTCCCCAACCTCCTATATCAGCTTTTTCTTCATTTTTCCAGATTCCACTATAGTTGCTCCCATCCACCAGGTCCCAAAACCAATGCCACATTTTTGCTATTTTTATGGAAGCCTCCAATTTCTAGGTGCCACTTCTGTATCAATTATCCATTGCCGCAAGAACACTGCATTACAAAGAATTAGAAAGCCTTGGTGTACACAGCAATGGGCTTTTATTGAGCCCAGGAGGTTGTGGGTTGGTGACCCGAGCTGCAGGTTCTTCTGGTCATGGCTGAGCTTACCTGCATCTCCGATCTGTTGCCCACCTGGGATAGCCTGTGCTGGAGTGGCTGGACGCCACTGCATGCTGGCCAGGCTGTGTCCACATGCAGTGGTGGAGACTCGACAGAGAGAGAAATGCAAGCACTTTTCCAAGCCTCTGCTTAAACCCCATTCACCCAAGCATGTCACATGGCAA
>NW_007777411.1:0-3406 GCF_000696425.1 Galeopterus variegatus | reverse complement strand
TATTATTATTATTATTATTATTATTATTATTATTATTATTATTATTATTATTATTTTCATTCAGAAGAGTGACTGGCTTGAAGTAGGTTCTTAATGAATATCTGTTTAAAAAAATGAACCACTTTTGATGTTTCTAAATAACAGAGTGTTAGTAAAAAACAGACATTCCCACATGCAAATAACTGAAAATCAAATGCAGTAGAGTAGAATAAAAAAAAAAAAAAAAAAAGCACCACATGCTTTACCTCTATTCTTTTTGACTTGAGTAAAGGAAAAATCAAGTAAATAAAAATAATCAAAAGCAAATCAAAGTAGAAAGCAAATAAACACAAATAAACTCAATATAAAGTTAAGTGGACATTTTTCTTTGTCTTTGCTTGGAAATAATGAGATGAAAAACCTATGTTAACATTGTTATTATTTAGCTTGCTAAAAGTAATAACAGTGTCACATTTTCCTCACAGAAAGTTCACTATGCCAAACAATGTTACCCTAGGTTTTATGTTTCTTCCATAAGAATTTATGGACTAAGAAATACTAAGAAAGGCTTGCATTAAATGTTGCCATTCATGCAGTGATTAGCATTATCAGCAATCATAGAAGGGGTGTTATTAAAAAAATAGAGATGACCAACTATAACCAGGGAGACAATTGAGAATTGCATACACATAAAGTGAGAAAAAATATTTTGATTAGGTTCTATTTTTATTAACAAAATACACAATTAACTTGCAGTGTGCATCTGTTTTCTGTGATTACCAACATGGATATAGTAGAAAATGAGCACTTCCACCAATAAAATTTCTACAATTGATGGAGACAGTCTGTGCTGACCATGATGGTAGCCAAAGACTGCATGTGTCTATTGAATGCTTAAAATATTGCTACTGTCACTGAGAAATGTATTTTTTTAATTTTATTTAATTAAAAAGAATATAAATATAAATTTTAAAAGCCACATATGGCTAGTGGCTACCATATTGAACAACACAGCACCAGAATATCTGCTTTTGAGAAAAGAATATTGATTACAAAATCAAGAGCTTTGTCTCAGGGAATTTATCAAGACTAAAACATATAATTTTAATTTAGGTTAAAATTTAGGATAATAATCAAAGTACATGAGGATTCTCTTTGAGGATGAGCACTGCTCCTAAAGTTCAAATTTGCTTTGAATGTTAAATGTACTCTGTAACAAATGATCATTACCCAAACTAACAAAAACTGCCTGATTCTGTAAATCACAATAACAGAAAGTATCACCAATGAGAAACCAAAACAAAACAAATACATGATGAAATGTATTTTAAAAATAACAGCTTAAATTTGTGTTTATTTTTTGGTTTAGATATATAATTAAATTTAATTAGAAAAATATTTTAAAATATCGGGGCTATTTCTTGAGGAATTAAGGTAGTAAGGTCAAAGCTGAATTGAGTGTAAAATAATTTGGTGTTGAATAATCTACTATATGTCCCCTTATATTCCACCTTTCTATGATTTGAAATTGTCCCAATGTTCATGGCAAGAAATATCCTCAAACTATGCTTTATTTGATCCCTCGTACCTATTTAAGTAGTGAAGGTTTGGGAATTTAGCCTGATATTAACCAAATTATTTAATCAAACCAGCCAACAGATTTAACTGTAATTTGTCAAAGAATAACTAAAGACTATAAAATTAATCCATGTAAAGGCTGAATTTTTTAGCTTTTCAGATGTTATGGACTAAATGTTTGTGTCTCTCTAAAATTATTGAAATCTAATCCCTAATGTGATGATAATTTGAAGTGGGGCTTTTGGGAGGTGATTAGACTCATGAATGAGATTGGTGACATTATAAAAGAGGCCCTGGAGATCTCTTTAGCCTGCTTTCTGCCATGAGGATATGAGGAAAAGACAACAATCTGCAACCCAGACAAGGGTCCTCACAAGAACCTGACCATGCTGGCACGCTTTTCTCAGACTTCTAGCCTCCCAAACTATGAGAAATTAATGTTTGTTTTTTAATCCACTCATTCTAATGGTAGATTAAATTAACAAATGCTAATTTTTGTTATAGCATCCTGAACTAAGACACCAGCCAAGAAGTATGTCACTCTGGAATGAGATGAGTGAGTCTGTCTGAATGTGTAGACTGAGGGAAAATGTAAGGCAGGAAGGAAGTCTTCTGATGAACACAGAATCTGAAAGTCTCTTTTTAGTTAGTTACAGGGGATTGAAAACTCTCTCTGGGGGTTGTCATGACTGCATCATGATACCATGTCCACGGGTAGCAACGGGGGTGTAGTTCTCAACAAGTTATAGGAGGAATTGTTCAAGTTCAAGCAACTCTGGGCCATGGGGATCTGGCAATGAACAGCCCTTGGGCACGTGTACAAGGTTCAATCAAAGGTTTCCTTTATCATATTTACACTCTTTATGTGGTTTCTCATAAAATAAGTCCAATTCTTGATTTTAGTCCTTCATTAGTACCTTTAAATACTAGGAAATATACTGTTTATTGTTTGATTTATAAATGAGAGAAAACTATATGCTTTGGGGGGGGGAAGCTATAAAATTTATTTGGTTTGATGGTAAGAAACTGCCCTCAGCTGCCTTGTGCAGAATTAGATAAGGGACAAGGAAAATGACTGTACTCTTTCTCGGTCCCCTTATAGACTATTATCTGATCTACCCCATTAACTCTTCTTACAGCTTACTGTGAAATCCTAAAGTCTACTTAGCACTGAGGTGGCGCTGCTGCAGTGATTTCATTGATATCATTTCTGGGAACTAAAGCATTTAAAAAATGTACTATTCCAAATTACTTTTCTGTAAATATCCACCTAAATGGAATACCCGAGCTGCTACTTTCTGAGTTTCCATTTAATCACGGCTGCAGCTATCATTTCTACTGAAGAAAGCAACTCTGTGCCAACACAGAGTTAGTTCTAAATCTATGTTCCCACTGGAAAGTACCCAACATTAAGTTTCAGTCTATTGTTTTCAGGAGGGTTGTGGGAAAGCTCAGGCACAGCTATAATATTAATGGACGTGAATCAATTAGGAGTGGTAGTTTGAACCTGAGAAGAAAAAAAAAGTGCCTTGGGACATACGGACGTTGTTGTTAGGAGTATACATTTTAGGAGTGTAAGTTCTGTTCTAACACATTTTTGGGAAAAGCACAAATCTTTGTCTCTTACATATTTTTTCTTTTGTAGCTACTTTATTTTATGTCTGCCAAAATCTCAGCTAGCAAGTTCTAATGTGCTAGTTAATCTCTGAGGTCTCTTCCACCTTTAAAATTCTACAACTCTGTGGCAACTAGTACTGAAAATGTGCTCATGCTTATAATTTCTTCACTAAAATAAAAATGGAATAAAACAGATGAAGATCCAGGTGCTACATGAAGAGCAAAATGACTA
>NW_007777410.1:2624-3406 GCF_000696425.1 Galeopterus variegatus | reverse complement strand
AAAAAGGAAAAAAAAAAAAAAAAAAAATAGCAAGAGCTAAGTGTGTTTACTTATGCATTCAGTAGTGACGGGGTGGGCGCCCATGGTGGGCAGCACTGGGCCAGGGGCTGGGATGTGCACTGTGCAAGAAGAATCATGATCGAGTGGTACCATGTGTTGGAGAGAGTGTGCAGTCACTGCAGCCTTCACATGCTGCTGGTGGCAATGTCATATGTACAGACACCTTGGCAGTTCTTAGAAAAGGTAAACATCCTCTTACCAGGTACCCAGCAATTCTACTCCCAATATTCACCCAAAGAAAAAAACACTTACGTCCACACAGAAGATTGTCCCCAAATGTTCACATCAGCTTTATGTATAATGGCTAAGGATGGAAACAGCTGAAATGCCCATTAGTAGACAGACTGTGGAACACACTGTGGCACGTGCATACAACAAACACCGCTCAGCACTAGGAAAGCACAGAGGCCCACAGTGACCTGGTGAGCCTCAGAAGCATTATGCTGAGTGGAAGAAGCCGGACCCAGAAGAGCTCATGCTGCACGACTCCGGTATGAGAAATTCTAGATCAAGCTAAAGGAATTCACAGTGACAGAAACCAGATCCTCGGCTGCCCGCCAGGGATGCGGAGGGGGCCTGCTGCTAAGGGGCATGGTATAAATGTTCTGTATTTTGCTTGTGAGGATGGTTACAGGGTGTACACATTTGTCAAAACTCATTAAATTCGGGCCGGCCCGGTGGCGCACTGGATAGTGCGCCGCTTGGGAAGCGCGGTGGCGCTC
>NW_007777410.1:0-1236 GCF_000696425.1 Galeopterus variegatus | reverse complement strand
AACCCAGGGCCTTGGTGTTATCAGCACCGCACTCTCCCAAGTGAGCCACGGGCCGGCCCTACAAATAACTTTCTTCTTATTACCAAAGCAACACCTCTTGAATATAGAAAAAAGGAGAAGCAGCAGTGAGGCCAAAGGAAGAAAAGGAAAAACCATGCATGTACACCCACAGTCCTGCCTCACACAGATTTCTGGTGTGCACCCTCCAGACCCTTCTATTGAGTTGGGCCTTGAAGGACAAGAGGGAGTTAACCAGCCGGGGAGGGAGGGCAGGCACTTTGGGCAGGAAGAAGGAACAGCTCGTAGCAAGGTGGGGGTGCGACGTGAACTGCAGGCAGGCAATCCCACCAGGAATCGTGAGCCAGCGTTGCTCAGGGCATCACGATCCCAGATCCCGGCAGCAGTTAGAGCTGCAGAGGGAGTGGCCAGGACCCTAGTTACTAATGTGGGGGTGCGGGGAGCGAGAGGGAAAGGGGTTCAGGAATCCAGCCTTGATTGCCTCCATGGATTCTTGCCCTCCAGCTTACAGAATTTAGCCCTTGATTTACAAACCACAAAACTCTTAATCCCACCCATCAGTAAATAGGTTTAGAAATAGCTTTGGGGAATCAGTCCCCTAGGGCATTCATGTGTTGCCCACATGGCCAGATTCCTCTCCAGGCGGTGCCTGCTAAATGTCTCCTTGTGTTACTAACACCCCTATTGTCTTTCCCCGTGATGGTCCTGGCCTGGGTTAATGGCCAGCCGGAACCTGAGAGCATCATGGTGTATGGATGGGCCTTGGGAGGCCAGGAGGCAGGAGCCTGGTCTGGCCCCCACTCTGCAGCTGACCTAGGGGTTACTGCACCTCCCAGCGCCCCAGGTTCTCCTCCACCATGGTGTAGTCAAAGGAAAACGAAGGTTGTGTAATGCTGTCAGTTGCAAAGAGCTTTCACACACCGATCAGCCTCCCGCCCCAGCATCAGGAGGTGAACTCAGCACAGGTGGGAGGTGTTTGCAAAGTACTCACCCAGGAACCTGCTCCCGGGAACGGGAACGGACACCAGTCTACAGAGGGCCCTCAGGGATCCGGCTCTCCAGGGCTCTTGTCCAGCCCTGCCACCCCTGACCCCACCACCGGATGACATCCCAGAAGACTTTTTGTTGCCGTTGCCCATTGGTTGCTCAGTTTTATTATTTTCCATCTGGGGGTTGGTTAAAGAAAAAATTATTCAATGACACTCGTAAAAGCATGGC
>NW_007777409.1:0-3406 GCF_000696425.1 Galeopterus variegatus | reverse complement strand
TTCTACCCATTTCATTTAAAATTTGTTTGTATTTTCTCCAAAATTTTATTTTGAAGATGATGTTAAGCTGAATTTATGGGCAGTAGCAGTTGATAGAAATGGACTCAGCTTATTTTTCTTTGTGCATTTGTGTTTTACTTGTATTTATTTGCATTTACCTGAAGGAAGTATAAGTAGGATCTGCTCCTTGATTCTTAAATTTTTTTTATTTCCCTGCACACCTTTTCTCAAAAATTGTAGCACTTGTCTGTATTTCTTCCTTTCATTGAGATTCACTGAAATATTTATTTCCATTTTAAATATATAATACCTACTTATTTCAATTTCAGGAAGAGATTTTGTAATCTGTCTTCACTCATATTTTTCCCAATAATACTCTTCCTCTTGTTATTTACTTTATTTTTAAATTATGTATTTCAATGTAGTTAAAATTAATGCCAAAGAAAACATATATTAGAATAAGATTAGTTTGACAGGATTTGAAAAGACAGACATCTAAATTAGACTATAGGAGACTTTATTTTTAAATTATGTATTTCAATGTAGTTAAAATTAATGCCAAAGAAAACATATATTAAAATAAGATTAGTTTGACAGGATTTGAAAAGACAGACATCTAAATTAGACTATAGGAGGAAAGTCAAAAATTCAACATCTTTCTCCTTTCAACTGATGCCTACAACATCTTTAAAAACTCCCTTATGGGGCCGGCTAGCCAGCTCAGTTGATTAGAGCACAGCCTTGTAACACCAAGGTCAAGGGTTCAGATCCCCATGCCGGCCAGCTGCCAAAAAAATAAACAAATATAAAACTCCTTTACAAAAACAACACAATCTATTTGGAAATTTCCAGTCATAAAGAAGTCCAATTACATTGTCTTACGAGGTAACAGGCTAACACTTTTGGAAGCTTTATTAAAAGTTGCTTTTGAATATTGCTCTTGTTTGAATGTCCCTCCAAGCTCATGATGGAACTTAACCCCCAATATGGTGGTGGCAGGTGGGGCCTTTAAAAAGTGATTGAATCTTCAGAACAATGCCCTCTTGAATGGATTGATCCATTTGAGGAATAATGGGTTGATGGTTTAATGCGTGGTCATGGGTATGGTTCTAATGGGTTTATAAGACAAGACACTGGAAAGGTTGGCTCTCTCTTGCCGAGCCCATTCTCACTCTGTGGCATGTGGTTGTCACAAGACCCTGTAAAGAGTTCCCACCCAAAGAAGGTCCTCACTAGAAACACCCCCTGGACCTTGGACTTCCCAGCCTTTGAAACTATAAGAAATAAATTCTGTTTCCTTAACACATTGCCCAGTTTCAAGTATTCTGTTATAAGCAACAGAAACAAATTAATACTAATACTGAATTAACATTACTTTTTCACCTCCTAATCACAAGTCTTCGCTCTCTCTGTGAACTCATAGGTTGATTCTTCTCATACAAAAAATGAAATCTTATACATTTAGAATTCGCTAACCATGATCATGAAATGTATGTTTAAACAATGCAAATTCTTCTTGACACTTACATGAATTAATTTTGCTCTGTAAGTATCTTGAAATAAACAAAAGACAATCACACACTACTTTATTGGACTGACCAACATAGAATGAAATAATCTTCTCGTATACATTATCACAAAAAAAATTAAATCATCTTTATTACAGAGACAGAAAGACAGAGAAACAAAGAGAGATCTCAAGACAGGAAATAAATGTAAGTAAATAAGAAAATATTTCTAAAATTTCTCACAGTGACTTCTCCACCAATTATAATACATCCCATTATCTCATATATCACAAAGAAGGAAAATCTTGTGTAAATTAAATTGTAACATGATATCAATTTTAACATATATTCCAATGTCAGAGATGTTAAAATGTTGAAAATGTGTAAGAGTTGATAAAATGTGGTACCTCACATTTTTAAAAAGCCTCAGTTTTTTTTACCTTTTTTCCCTTTGGTCCTTGCTTAACTGGTGCACTAAACAGGTGCTGAATTGATTTTTCTGAATAATCTCATACTGTCAATAAAATATAAGAGGTGTTCACTCAATATGCAAGTAGCAAAAAGGAGGAAATGATTAAATGTGATTGAGGTGGGCAGGTAGGGTCAAAAAGGGTTTTAAAAATAGAAAATATTTAACTTGAGAGATAGTAATAGAAAGTCTTTCCAGGGCTGAGGGAACTTGGGCAAAGTCAGAGAGAGATGAACAGATTGATGCACTCAGAAGGACACAGGTCATTTAGTATTCCTGCAGCATAAACTCAAAGTGGAATGGTGAGAAAAAGATTATCGAATAACAGATTGCATGGTGAATTACCCAAACAAATGACTGGGAAGACAAAACTTAAGGTTCAGAAATATTTTTGTACTTATCTTAAAAAGGCTAAGAATCAAAAAGAAAGCTTCTATTAAACACAACTTTGATTTGTTTTACTCTTCAAACACCTGCACATGTATATAGAAATTGGTTCTCTCAATAAGTAGCTAGAATAAATGTATTTTTTGGATTAAAAGTTATGGCAAACTAATAACTAGCCAATCAATTAAAATAATCTCAGATTTTGAGCTGAAATAGCTTTCTGCTCTTTGCTTTTGTAGGAAGTCTAATTCATATTAAATGCTTGTATTAGTGTGGAAATTTTATAATAAATTAGTAATTAACATAGGAAAATGCCAGTATCTACATATAAGGTATGAAATTTTAAGATTACTATTGATGTATCACTTTACTGATGGGATATTATGTTCTATTTGTGTTGTTAGTCAAAAATAGGTTTTTTTTCTAAATTTACTTAACGCAGGTAAGAATTTTATAATTATAGCTTAATAATAAAATGTCTCTCTAAACACAATGAAATTTGGATTTATATAGAAAGAGCATATCTACATTCAAGAATCCACATTTTTGATGCTGTATTCTAGAGAAGCATCATAGTATAAGCAAACACTATAAACGGAAGGGAAAATAAAAAAAGAAATAAACCCAATTTTTAGCATCAAGCAGTTAAGTAGTTTTGTCATCTTGAGCAAGTTGTAAGATGTAAAGTCAATTGAAACAGTGTATTAGTCATAGTTCATACAAAAAAATTAAAAATTCAAACTGGGTAATCAGAGATGTTTATAAAGTTACTTTTTATAGAGGTTTGTGGACAATTCAGGGATACCAAAAAGTAATGCAATACTCTTGAACTATAACAGGAAGAAAATGTTCACTTTTCTAATCCTAAAATATAGAAACTAGAGGTTTGTGGACAATTCAGGGATACCAAAAAGTAATGCAATACTCTTGAACTATAACAGCAAGAAAATGTTCACTTTTCTAATCCTAAAATATAGAAAAAAGAATCAATTGTTTAGCTCTGCAGAGGACAAATAAGAGAATGAACAACCCAACACAGCCA
>NW_007777408.1:2276-3406 GCF_000696425.1 Galeopterus variegatus | reverse complement strand
TAACAGTTTTATAGTTTCAGGTCTTACATTTAAGTCCTTGATCCATTTTGAATTGATTTTGATATATGGTGAGAGATAGGGGTCTAGCTTCATTTTTATGCATATGGATACCATTTATTGAAAAGGCTGTCCTTTCCCCAGTGTATGTTCTTGGTGCCTTTATCCAAAATCAGTTGGCTGTAGATATGTGGATTTATTTATAGGTTCTCTATTCTTTTCCATTGGTCCATGTGTCTTTTTATGCCAGAACCATGCTGTTTTAATTACTATAGCTTTATAGTATAGTTTGAAGCCAGACAGTGCGATTTCTTCAGCTTTGCAGCTTTGTTCTTTTTGCTTGGGATTGGCTTTATAGTATAGTTTGAAGCCAGACAGTGCGATTTCTTCAGCTTTGCAGCTTTGTTCTTTTTGCTTGGGATTGTTCTGGCGATTTGGGGTCTTTTGCAGTTCTAAATGAATTTTAGGATTATTTTTCTATTTTAATGAAGAATATCATTGGTATTTTGATAGGGATTGCATTGAATCTGTAGATTGTTTTGGGTAGTATAGTCGTTTTTACAATATTAATTCTTTCAGTCCATAAACATGGGATGTCTCTCTGTTGTGTTTTCTTTAATTTCTTTTATTTATTTTTTTTTTTTGTAGTTTTTATTGCAGAGATCTTTCACCTCCTTGGTTAAATATATTCCTAAGTATTTTATTTTATTTATTTATTTATTTGGTAGCTGTTCTAAATGGGATTAATTTCTTGATTTCTTTTTCACCTAATTTGTTGTGGGTGTAGAGAAACACTACTGATTTTTGTATGTTAATTTTGTATCTTGCAATTTTAATGAATTTATCACTTCTAAGAGTTTTTGGTGGAGTCTTTAGGTTTTTCTGTATACAACAGTACTTCAACAAGTTTATAAAAATATAATTAAAAGATAATACATATATTTTCATGAAATTTTTTAGTACCCTTATATAAGATCATATCATCTGTAAACAGGGACAATTTGACTTCTTTTCCAATTCAGATGGCATTTATTTCTTTCTCTTCCTAATTGCTTTGGCTAGGACTTCCAGGACTATGTTGAAACAGAGTAGTGAAAGTGCACATCTTTTCTTGTTCCTGTTCTTAGAGGAAA
>NW_007777408.1:0-761 GCF_000696425.1 Galeopterus variegatus | reverse complement strand
ACACCGAGGGTTGCGATCCCGTTACCGGTCATGAAAAAAAAAAGACAAAAAGGAAAAAAAATAAATAAATAAAAGAGAGTGCTGATTACTCATTATTGGCCTGTTCAGTTTTTCTATTTCTTCTTGGTTCAGTCCTGATAGGTTGTATGTGTCCTGAAATTTATCCATCTTCTCTAGGTTTTCCAATTTATTGGATTATAGTTCTTCATAATATTCTCTAATAATTCTTGGCATTTCTGTGATGTCAGATGTAATGTCTCCTTTTTCATTCCAAGTTTTACTTATTTGGGTTTCCCTCTTTATTTCTTAGTCTAGCTAATGTTTTGTTGATTTTGTTTATGTTTTCAAAAAAGTGTCTTTGCATTTTGACAGTCTTTTGTATTATTATTGTTATTATTTTGGTCTGTGTTTCATTTAGTTCTGCTCTGACCTTTATTATTTCTTTCCATCTACTAATTTGGGGATTGGATTGTTCTTGCTTTTCTGGTTTCTTGAGGTGAAATATTAGGCTGTTTAATGCTTTTTTGACATAGGCACTTATTGCTGTAAGCTTCCCCCTCTTAGTCTGCTTTGCAGTTTTCAAAGTGTTGCTTGTTATTGATTTCTAGTTTTATTCCATTGTCATCTGAAAAGATTCCTGAAATAATTCAAATTTAAAAAAAATTTTTGAGACTTAATTTGTGGCCTCACATGTGGTCTATCCTGGAGACTGATTTATGTGCTGATGAGAAGACTGTGTACTCTGCAGTTCTTGGATGAAA
>NW_007777407.1:1939-3406 GCF_000696425.1 Galeopterus variegatus | reverse complement strand
CACTAGACCTAGTACTATCTGCCACATCACTTACCTGGTTGGAAGTAGATCCCTCAGGACTTTTCTTTCCTGAACAGGTACTTGAGGTCTCTACGGGTTCACACGAGTAGGTTGGTTCATCGTCGTACTCCTGGGGTTCCTGTAAGGGCTCACGAGAGACAGCCTTTACTGGAGAAAGGTGGGCCCAACTGGGAATTCCTTGCAGTTTTACAGCAGTCGGAGAGGACATCCATACTCAGTAAGGTCCTTTCCATTTAATTTGCAATTGGCTTTCTGGTGTTCACTCCTTCTAGGTTTTGAGTAGAACTAGATCCGCTGGCTGAGTCAAGAAACTGGGAAGAGTATTGGGCAGGTTAAGTCCAACACTCGGGCCCCCCGGACCCTACCTCTGACATATCATCACTTCTCGTTTTAACTATGCTTCCTGTATAGTTTAACTTATCAGATTTGCCAACCAGTTTTAATACCTCTCTTTTATATATACATATATATATATACACATACATATATATATATATATATACACACATACATATATGTATATATATACATACATACATACATACACACACACACGCGCGCGCGCACGCACACATATCTCCTTTGAAAAGTTCCAGGGCCCTTAGAATATCTCAAGTTAGTTCTAATCAAAAAGACTGAATTTCTATAATTTGGTTTTGGGAAGTTGCCAAACAACACAGGTTTGAAACGCCTACTTAAATTGGATCACAAATCATTGCAAAATTCTTTTATAAATTCACCCTTCACAAACCACTATTAAGACTTACTCAGACCTTCTGCAATGTGTTTAAACTTTTTTTTCTTTGTCCCCATACTTCTTTCCATTCTGGAGCAATCCAGCCATTCTATTTTAGGACAAAATTCACTACACAAGATGCTTTCCCACACAAAAGTATTTTTTCTTTTTAACCTTCCTAACCACAACTACATCTTCATAGCTTTCTCATATTTCTTTTCCTACAATCTTGTTTCCTTTTTAGCAACAATACCAAATTAACCTCATTTACCTAAGAATTGCATACAGAATGATCTGTTTTTGGCTGCATTCACAACTTTGGCTTTAAAACCTTCTAGCAGAGATAAATGCAACCCTATTTGACCAGTAAACCTGGGGGAAAATGTATGCTGATAGTTCTGATAACATTTCTCATAGCAGTCTGATTTTCAAAAAGCCTTTTTAACATTTCTTTTTTTTCCAGTAAGCTTCTGCTTTAACACTTGCAGAACTCTGCACAGATAGACACACTTTGTCCAGAGATGTAATCAATTGGAATGTTTCTGTTTCTCAAGCTTTCCCTCTATCTGAGACAAACTCAGAGAAAAAAAAAATTTTTTTCTTTTTGGTCATCAGGCCTTTAATGACCAAGAGGCACAAACTTCCTCCCTCCCAAGCAGACAGAGCTTTCCCAAACAAGACATGAGGTTCACTATACTAGGAGGTGAGAC
>NW_007777407.1:0-1280 GCF_000696425.1 Galeopterus variegatus | reverse complement strand
TCCCAAGCAGACAGAGCTTTCCCAAACAAGACATGAGGTTCACTATACTAGGAGGTGAGACATACGGCAAAATAAAAACCTAAAAAGGAAAGGCCATCCCCCAGGTCTCCATTAATTTGGCTGTTGTTACCCTTTCAAACAATTACATTATGTCTTAACTACTGAGTTCCATTAAGGGCACAAGTTGGAAATGTTTAGTCACTGCAGGAAATATTGCACATTCCACTTTTAACTCAGAATGTTACACATACAATGTTGCTAAGCTCACCTTGCTGTTTTTAAACAAACCCTGCCAGAAACTGGCTCCTCTTAACTTTTTTTTTCCCTTTGCCTGTAAGACTATGTAAAGGGCCAATTATTTTCTACAGGAAAAATCTTAAGACAAGATGGCGGCATGGGTGGTGCCTGGGGGAGAGGAGGAGCATGGGAGGAAGACAAGGTGGCTGCTGGGGGAGGAGTCTGAGAGAGAGAAGAGGACCGTGGGAAGAAGCCAAGATGGTAGGACTATCCACAGTCCAAGCCCCGAGGTTAGGCCTACCACAAGCAGACCCACTACCAAAGGAAAAATGGCTAGATTTACAGGAGTTTTACACACAGAACAAATATGAGAAAAGGAAAAACACACAGCAGTTAGTCACAATCAGCACAAAGGAGTAGAAACAAAGTCTAAAGAAGGGGTACTGAAATAAAACCCTGGTTTCTCCAGATCATGCAGCCTAATCTGTTGTACTTCATTATCTATCCCAGTAGCCCAATGCAAAGTAGCATGGTGCTTTGATATTCACTGACAAAGTGATCAGTTCTGTCCCGGCTCGGGTGGCTTTCTTGGGTCCTAGGGTCCTAGAACCAAGCTTAAGGAACCTAAAATCCACTCCTGGGGCTCTAACGTGGTCTGTATTTTGAACTCCCAGAGTTCTAACCCAGTCTGTGTTGGGCACTCCCAGGGCTCTAACCTGGCCTGTGCCACTGAAAGCCAAAAGCCCAATGCAATCAGGGGCAGCATCTCTAGTGACAGAATGGCCATTTCTGCCAGGAATTCACTCCCAGGGCTCTAACCCCGTGTCTGTTTCGCACCCCCAGGGCTCTAAATGGGTCTGTGCTGGGCACTCTTGGGGCTCTAAACCAGTCTGTGCTGTGGGCCCTAACCAAAACCCGGGACTCCTACCCAGGACCCGAGTTCTAACCCACTGAAAGAAGAGACGAAACGCCAGGTACCGACCAAGCTTTATTAAAGGAAAAGAATCTGCTGGGCTGCCCTCAAAATGGAGGACAGCACCAGG
>NW_007777406.1:2980-3406 GCF_000696425.1 Galeopterus variegatus | reverse complement strand
AAAAAAAAAAAAAAAAAAAAACTCCACTTTTTATATCTTTTTATATATATATATATATAAAATTATAATTATGGTTATATATCATGTATATATAACCACATATGTGATATATAACTAGGTCATTAGAGAAAAGACAGATAGAAAAAGACTAAATTCTTACTCTTTTAACTTGAGTTTCCATCACAAATTTTTTTTAAAAGGCCATATAAATTTGCTTTGGTCAAAGCTACAGTCACTGTAGTCCTAGCTCCCCCTGTGTGCTTCAGCATGACAGCCTTCTAAGGAGAGAAGAGAATCTCTTGCTAAAGAGAATGAGAAAAACTGACTGAAGTAACAAGGGATGTGAAATTTGAAGACCTACAATCTTATCTTTGGATGTAAATGGATAAAATCATTTCTAACTTTTCATTTTTCTTTTTAGGCTCA
>NW_007777406.1:0-898 GCF_000696425.1 Galeopterus variegatus | reverse complement strand
CCTGGCACAGAGCGTTCTGTCAAGGCTGGCTGCTGCTTCTTGTCCCTCTCTATCTTCTTACTACTTTGATGCAAGAAATTGCTCTCTTGTAACTCAAAGTATTTTCTGTCTTTGCTACTTGTTTAGCCATTAGTACTTAATATTATCCTTGCATTGTAAATGATATTTTTATGCTTGTAACCAGGAGCTTTCTTCCTCGGGCAGTTCTCATAAGAATGATATAAAAGTTTAGGACCATGGGGGGAGCTGCAGGGGTTTTGAGAAAGTTGTTTTCTTTTTACTGTGGTAAAAAACACATAATATGAAATCTACTCTCTTAACAAATGTTTAAGTGTGCAGTACAGTATAGTTAACTCCAAGTGCATTGTTATACAGCAGATCTTTAGCACTTTTCCATCTTGAGGATTGAAACTCTATACCCATTGAATAGCATGAGTTTAACTCGTAGATACCTCATATAAATGGAATCATGCAGTGTTTGTCCTATGACTAGTTTATTTCACTTGATATAATGCCCTGTTTTCTTGGGTCAGGGCAGATCTTGTGACCCCATGTGGCATATGCCCTCCTTTTGGTCAGGTCCTGAGTGAATCTGTATTAAGGGCCTGTTTCTATGATAAATGCTTTTTTCACATTACCTCATTTGAGCATAAGGAACAGGTTCAGTGATCAGTGTTTTGCGGACAAGGAAACCCAGAAAAGCTGTTCCACCTGATCTCTGGTCACATGGCAAGAAGGTGGGGGATGCAGAGATTTTACTCCAGTCCTCTTGCACTCCGAAGGCTGTGATTTTAAATAATGTCCCTCATGCTGCTTGTCTGTGGAGGTCTAAGTCCCCCACTTTCTAGCTGTGAGATAAAGTGAAGGCATGATTTCTAAATTTGTGAGACTTTAGCTA
>NW_007777405.1:0-3407 GCF_000696425.1 Galeopterus variegatus | reverse complement strand
CTCTTTTTCCCTGCACACCCCCCGCCCCAACACTCGCTGAAGATATGGGCCAGCTCTTCTGCTGGTCTTCGGGGATTTGGATAAAAGCAGATTGAAATTAAAATAAGAACCAAGTAGGTTTAGAAACCTTGATGTTAAAAAGGAGAAAAAAAAGAAAGAAAGAAAAGAAAGATATTAAATCAAATCTGTGCCCCTAACTTTACCCCGATGGGAAGTAACTGTACTCATTAACCAAGAAACGTATCATTTATAGGATTTTGACCTAGATAGGATCCAGAGGCTCCCCGGTCTCAGGGAGGCCCGCTGGCGCCGAAGACAGAGGCTCCCCGGTCAGACCAGAGGTGCCAAGGGAAGAGAAGAGCGGGCCTCACAGTGCGCGACCCCCACCGTCACCCAGAGCATCATGGTTGACCTTGTGTGTTTAAGTGAAGTCCGGGCAGAGGGCTCGAGTGACATAGGCACGTCTGCCCTTGTGTGCCACCCATTTGTGGACAGTGTTCGCAGTGCGAATACACGTAAGCTCAGAGTTCCGAGGACCTGCCACAGCCGGGTGTTCAGTGCCACCCACATTAAGTACAAGGTCAGCATGCGACAGCTGACCAAGTGAGCAGGACCTCGACAGAAAAAGACGGCAAGGGGGTCTAAGAAACACAAGCGACCAAAGAGCCCAGCCCATCATTTCTACTGTGTCACGTCTCTGTGTAGCTGGCCACCGACGCTGGAAATGGTGATGGAGAGGGGACCAGAAAGAAGTGAAATAAAAACAGTTGAGATGGTTTTAGACCGTGTTTTCACTGCTCTGGCCAAAGCAAGCATGCAGACGCCCAAACTGTGACACACGCGTGTGTGATGTCGGGGATGCTGCACACGTGCGTGTCAAATGCTCTCGAGTCGCTTTCAGAACCGGCATTTCACAAGGTAAAGAGGAAGGCTAAAACTCATGCCAATAATTAAAAATTTCAGCGTTTCTCTGTTTTACATTAAGTGGCAAATGAAAAACACCACGACAAGCCAAGACAGGGGCTGCAGAAGAAAGAGAACAGTGTAGGTCGCTGCCTTGAGGGGCACCTTGTCCCTGCAGAAAACAAACGGTCGGCCTTTTCGTCTTGCCCCGGGCTCTGCGGACGGTGCAGCTGCCTTACTGGCTCCTGTAACAGAAAAACATGAACTCATTCCCGCCACGACACAGGAGGCCACACTGCTGCCCCTTGTGGCCGCCGAGGCTCTGCCCCTCTGCCTCGGCCGTGCCCTGGACAGCAGAGCGGCCTGGGACCTTAGCCTTCTGCGACGCGTCCAGGTCCTGGGCCCTGCAGCCGGTCCCCGCACCGTCGACTCCTGCGCACCGCTGTGGTCTGTAGACATCACCCGGCCTCCTGCCTCCAGTCCTGCCTGTGAAAGCCCCCGCAAAAGTCCCTGGTGGCTTCAGGGGTTCCCCACCACCTGCAGGAGAAAACCGCCCTAACCACTTCTCTCTCCTACCCAGGACCCCTCCCACTGCCCCTACGGTCTGGGCTTCGTGCTCGCCACTCCCTTGGCGTGGCCCAGATCACCTTGCTGCTGCTCCACAGCCCGGGCCTGGCCGGTGCTGAGTTCTCAGTGAGATGACACCCGCCCTCCCCTGCCCCATCTGAGAGGTGCTCCCCTGCCCCATGAGAGAGGTGCTCCCCTGCCCCATGAGAGAGGTGCTCCCCTGCCCCATGAGAGAGGTGCTCCCCTGCCCCATGAGAGAGGTGCTCCCCTGCCCCATGAGAGAGGTGCTCCCCTGCCCCATGAGAGAGGTGCTCCCCTGCCCCATGAGAGAGGTGCTCCCCTGCCCCATGAGAGAGGTGCTCCCCTGCCCCATGAGAGAGGTGCTCCCCTGCCCCATGAGAGAGGTGCTCCCCTGCCCCATGAGAGAGGTGCTCCCCTGCCCCATGAGAGAGGTGCTCCCCTGCCCCATGAGAGAGGTGCTCCCCTGCCCCATGAGAGAGGTGCTCCCCTGCCCCATGAGAGAGGTGCTCCCCTGCCCCATGAGAGAGGCACCTTCCTGCAGGGTCCACAGCTCGCCGGCTCCCCGTCTCTGTCTCTTTGTCTCGATCTCTCTCTATCTCGGTCTCTGTCTCACTGGCTCGGTCTCTCTCCATCTCTGTCCCTTTCTTTCTCCGTCTCTGTCTCTGTTTCTCTGTCTTTCCCTCTCACCTTTCCTTGTTTTACTGCAGCTGTCGGCTCCTCTGCCTGCTTCACCACGAGGACAGGGATAAAGTAACGATCACACTCCTCGTGTTATCACTAACTTTATCTGTCCAGCACTTGCTCTTTGCCTGGCTCTGTTCTGAACGCTTCCCTTTGGTGGATGGAACTCTGACACCCACCCTGGAGGGAAGGCTCCTATTCCCCGTGTTCTCCAGATGAGGAAACTGAGGCTCAGAGAAACTGGCTAACATATTTAAGTGAGCCTGGGCCCCCTGTCCTGCCCTGGGCCTCAGCTGCAGAGAGCACCTCACGCTGGACCCGGTGCAGAGTGGGCATCACCTGGTGTGCTGGGCCTGGCCTACACGTGCCGACCTGAATTAGCGGAGGCAGGGACACTGGCACCCTCCAGACTGACGAGAGACCAGGGATGTTGGGGGCTGGTGGCCATGTCCTCTCTGACACCCCTGAAAGTCAGGTCCTGCCAGGAAGTGCCCCATAGGGGTCAGGGAGCCCTTCACCGGGGTCATGGGGCTTTCATAAACAGGTTGACCTGTGTCATTAGAGGACTGCCACCCTGCCATCTCTGAGGCTCTGAGTATGTCCGTGGGAAGCCAGGTGTGTCCGTGGCAAGCCAGGAAGGGCTCGGCTTCCTGGGTTGCTGAGGGGCGTGAACCCCATGGGGTTTCCTCCATGGGAAGAGGCAGGCTGAGTCTGCTTTGGACCCTCCTGCCGGGGAAGGGGGGTGCTGTGGGTTGATTGAATTGTCTCCCCCAGAGTTCATATATCAGACGCTTAATTCCCACTGTGACTGTTGAGGGTGGGGAATCCTACTATGGTAACTGAAAGGTGGGGTCTTGAAGAGGTGATTGGATTGTAGGACCGTGCCATAATGAATGGATTACTAATAGTGGTCAGGGGCGTGGTTCTGAGGGCTTTAAAAGAAGAGGAGCACATGAAAGTCTCTCTCTCTACTCTGCTATTTTCTGCCGTGTGAGACCCCCATGTTGCTGTAAAGCCACCACCAAAGACCCTCACCAGATGTGTTCCCTGGACTGTGGACTTCCCAGCCTCTGAAACTGTAAGCAATACATTTCATTTTCTTACAAATTATCCAGTTCCAGGTGTTACATTATAAGCAACAGAAGCCGACTAATGCAGTGGGGCATTACACATGCAAATTGGTCACCAGATGCTGGCCTTTGGTGACTCAACTCTGGCCAAGTTCACTTCAGTGA
>NW_007777404.1:2943-3407 GCF_000696425.1 Galeopterus variegatus | reverse complement strand
TTTCCCATGGTTATTTGATATTTTGGACCTTGGTTATGGGGCAAGATGACATTAGTTACACATATGTAAAGTTGTTTTCCAGCCAGCCTGGCACTGCAGAATTGCACATACTATCCAGACACTGGGAAACTAAGGAAGTCATCATAAAGCTGTGCTGATTCCACCCCTCCAGCAGGACCTGAGATAACAGCAAGGACAGGAGCAGAAACAGGACGAGTCTTGGTGAGACTTTGCACCTGAGACCTTGCACGAAGCCCTCGCTGCTCACGGGCCCCTCCCTCCTGCTTTTCATTTCCCACCTTCCATTCCCTCAACCCCCTCTTTAAAAACCCCTCAGTAAACCTGAGTCTTTAAGATGGCTCTAGCCTGGCCGTCCTCCTTCAAGCTTACCTGAGAGATGGGCTAGCCTAATATCTTTCCTCAAGTCACTGGTATTCCTGAATAAAAGCTGACTTCCATTTTTA
>NW_007777404.1:0-888 GCF_000696425.1 Galeopterus variegatus | reverse complement strand
ATGAAGAAACTGAGGCATGGCTGTTAAATATTGACCAATTGTAGAGCCACTTGTTAAAATATTAATAGATTATAATGAAAGCATCACAGTTAGTGGTGTGAGGGAGCCAGCTCAATCTGGCTCACAAGAGCTGATCGCGATATCATTTCCCCACTCTGCATCTGGTGATGTCACGTGGGTAGCTTCAAACTGGCCACAGTGAGCATATTTACGCCATGGAAATCAACATGTTATAGATACTTTCCCCCACGGAGCCAATTATTACATATTTACCAGCACACTACTTGTTACAGTCCAAATGGGGTGAAATGTTAATGTGGGGTGAAATGTTAACGAAATCTAATAGCTCATCGAAGAGATGGTGGCAACTTAGTGGGTGGGAATGGGACCATGGAGATGGTGCAGACTTCCAATGGCCTGGATTAGGCAGCAATATGAGAGTACTTCAAAAAGTTCATGGAAAAATAGAATTAAAGATAAGCCAAATCTTTCCATGAATTTTTTTTTTTTAAAAGATGACTGGTAAGGGGATCTTAACCCTTGACTTGGTGTTGTGAGCCCCATGCTCACCCAAGTGAGCTAACCGGCCATCCCTATATGGGATCCGAACCCGTGGCCTTGGTGTTATCAGCACCACACTCTCCCGAGTGAGCCACGGGCCGGCCCCTTTCCATGAATTTTTAATGAAATCTCTTGTAATTTCCTCATCTGTAACCACTAGGGGTGTAATTTCCTCTTTCATCTCCACTTCTTGCCCACTTTTCCCACATGCAGGTCAAGCTTTTTGTGTGAGACGTGTGACTTCCATGGGGTGAGACTGAAGAAGTGGGCTGTTCGGGGAGCAGGCTGGGTGAGCGTTTCCTTGGAGGAGCTAAAGGGGTAGCCTGT
>NW_007777403.1:2340-3407 GCF_000696425.1 Galeopterus variegatus | reverse complement strand
GATGACAACTTTTGTTTTCCTGTAACAGTAATCTTTTGATAGCTTAGGGAAAGCTTACAGTAAGATCCTAGGTAAGATTTTGATTTTTTCTATGTTTTTTTTTTTGGAAATGGTAGATAAAAACATCTAAGCAATTAGTATTTGAAGAACTTGAATTTCTTAAAATATAAAAGTACAAAAAGATACAAAAATAGAGACACCATTGTTAGGTATTGCCAGCAGAATAAATAGTTAAGGTTTCAGTCAGCATGACTGGCACAGGTCAGTTACTGCTTTTGAGGAACTTTGATTCTAAAAATAGATGGAAAAGTCAAAGCCATGTTATGTGGTTGACGGAATTTTAGTTTGGTAATCAAAATATATCAACTTCACTTCTGGATCTGCCAAAATTTCATTATTTGGCCCTGGTTAAATTTTGTGTAAACCTATTTAATATTTAAGCCCAAGATTGTGTGTTTATAAAATGAGAATACCGACGAATCTCATTATCAGCTTCACAGTGGTTAAGTCTCAAGCACTATCATAGGTGCTGCAATAAATGACAACTATAAAAATTTGAGAAATTCTTCACAAATGCTATTGAATAATTTAAAACTTGATTTGTAAAGTACTGGTATGGTAAAATATAAAAAGTACATTTATCAGGACTGCAGTACACAGTTCCCAGCAGGGGTTCCTCTGAGTGTTTCTTGTTGTCTGATTTTAGGATATGTTGCTTCTTAAATAATTGACATTAAAAACATGGCATGGAAAAATGGGGAGGGATTTACAGCATTTAATTTTATGAATAAAAGATATTGCAGAGGTGGCAACTATTGAATAAAAAGAGTTCTTAAAATTATTCATAAATGTCTGTCAGCCACACTAGCTATATTCTGCATTATAGTAGATAATAGGGGTATGGTTGAAGTTTCCTTTTCCAGCCGTTTTTTCACAATTTCTACTTATATGGATGCTGAATATTGCTAACATAATTACAAGGATGTATTCAATCCAAAATATGCTCATGAAGAGACTACAAAAAATACATCTATTTAAAGTGGTTCTATTCAAATACAGTTCTTTAA
>NW_007777403.1:0-707 GCF_000696425.1 Galeopterus variegatus | reverse complement strand
ATATATATATGGAATGAATGAATGGATGGATAGATTGGTGGATGGCAGCATTTGGATTTCAGCAACTCCATAGGGAGCCCCTGACATTTGCTTCCTACACAGATTACTACCACAAGCCAAGGACCAGGTATCGTGATAGGAAAACTCTGCAGGTTGATCTTGGTGTGGCTGCCACATCAGGCAGAGGTTTTGGAAAACAGTATTTTCTAAGGAATATGATTCACATTGAAGGTCCAGAGATGCTGACTCTAGTTCCTTTACTGTCCCCACAGGCTGCTGCATGTCCTTACTGATCAAACATCTCCTTCTTCCCGCTCTTCCCACTTCAATCCAGACAAGGATTTTTGATTAAGAAATATTTGGCTGGGAATCCACAACAAATTCTTCTCAAATAATTAGGAAATTATTTTATCAGAAAATAAAACTCCCTCATGGCTTCTTACAAGAGATTCTGTTATTCAGAAGAAAGGAATCACCATTTTCCTAAAGCTGTAGAGGAGTTGTTTCCTTTATAATAGATTGTGAGATCTGAGATGATATTAGAAAATATATTTTTCTGCTTTCAGCAACACTTGAGGTGATGTTGCATGTGTGAAACTACCTCCAGCTAAGCAGACCATTAGGAGAAGGAAGAAAAGGATTACACAGTTGAAAAATGAAACCAGCTTCAGTAGAAATAATGATAAGAGCTAGCATTTATTGAACAT
>NW_007777402.1:2451-3407 GCF_000696425.1 Galeopterus variegatus | reverse complement strand
AAAAAAAAAAATCTAAACCAATCAAAGCAACTCAGAGATTTTTAGAAGATTGTTCTCAAATTATGAAACAAAGAATTCAGAGTCTAAATGGTGACTGTAAGTCTGATATTAGTCAGCAGCACTTCCTCCAGGAGAGCTGAGTAGATGGGGAGGAGGAATGAAGTTCACGAGGCTGTCCTTTTTCTAGAAATGATGCATGCTTCACGTAGGCCCAGCTAAACCATTACTTCTACACATTTCTCTTAGATTCTAATAGAGTTTGAATGTGTTCTCCCTGCCAAAACTCGTGTGGAAATCTGATCCCCAGTGCGACAGTGTTGGGAGCTGTTGGAGTCACGGGGGCAGATCCTTCACGAATGGATTAATGCTCTCCCTGTAGTGGGGGGAGTAATGAGTGAGTTTTCACTCTATTAGTTCCCATGAGAGCTGGTTGTTTAAAGACCCTGACACCTCCCCTCTCTTTGCTCTCTCTGCTTCCCCCATCTTACAATGTGAGACCCCTGAGTCACTGTCACCACCACCAGGTGGACTTTGGACTTCCCAGCCTCAGAATCTGTAAGCAATAAATTTCACTTTCTTCATAAATTACTCATTTCCAAGTATTTTGTTATTAGCAACAAAAATGGACTAAGACAGAAAATCCTAATACAGAATATTGGTACCGAGGAGTGGGGCGGTGTTAAACAGACACCTGAAAATGTGGAGGCAGCTTTGGAACTGGGTAATAGGCAAAGGTTGGAGAAGTTTGGAGGACTTAGAAGAAGACGAAAAGATAAAAGTTTGGAACATTTTAGAGTTAAATGGTTAAATGGTTGTGAGCAGAATGTTGACAGAAATATGGACAGTAAAGGCCATGCTGATGATGAAGTCTCAGATAGAAATGAGGAACTTATCAGGAATTGGACAAAAGATCAGGACCCTTGCTACACCATAGCAAGGAACTTGGCTGCATTGTG
>NW_007777402.1:0-570 GCF_000696425.1 Galeopterus variegatus | reverse complement strand
ATGCTCTCCCTGAGTGGAAGGCAATGAGTGAGTTCTCACTCTTTCAGTTCCCATGAGAGCTAGTTGTTTAAAAGACCCCGGCACCTCCTCTCTCTTGCTTCCTCTCGCCATGTGATCTTGTACCCGCTGGCTGCCTGCTGCTTTGCACCACGAGTAGAAGCAGCCTGAGGCCCATGCCAGATGCAGCTGTCTCAGAATTATGAGCCAAATAAACTTCTTTTCTTCATAAATTACCCAGTCTCAGGTATTGTTATAGCAACAGAAAATGGACTAATACAGATTCCTAGCAACCCACCCTTTTAAAATTGTAGATAACACTCTGGTACTCTGGGCCAAGGTCCAATATGCCCAGAGTCGAGTAGGTTAAACATTCTTTTTTCAATAACCCTCCAACTGTAGAAAAACAAACGACTATAGAAAACATACCCCAGTTTGGCCCATCTTACATATAGAAAGAAAACAAGGATCTCCTACCTCGCTCTTGAAAGACAGAGCTGGGTTTTCAAATTTGCTGTTCAGCACTGTTTACTGGACCAACGCAGACTGCGAACTACCAGAAAAATCAACAGG
>NW_007777401.1:1973-3407 GCF_000696425.1 Galeopterus variegatus | reverse complement strand
CGATCCGAACCCGCGGCGGGAGCACTGCTGCGCTCCCAGCGCCACACTCTCCCGAGTGTGCCACGGGGTCGGCCCTTAAAATTCTTTGATAAAGGTTATATTTATGGTGTATATTAATTTGCCTTTCTTGTTCATTAAAGTTAAAATAATTTATTATCTATATGATACACAGCTATACTTTATTATCATCCATCACTTTTTGTGAACATCTCATAATTTAATGTCACATATCGGAGCTACTGTTCAAAGGGTATTGCCCTGTTGATTTTCATTTTAACATGGAAGGTACTTCATGTCTAGTATTTGGCTGTGCGGTACCTTCATTAGTCTTATAAATCTCTAGAGAACTGCAAACTCAAATGATGATATATGCGTATGTCACAATAAACACCGCATTTTCTATGTAGTTGTAATTAATAGATAGACCTGGCCTTCAGTGTTTTGACCAGGAAGGACTTATAACAGTTTCAGACAATTTAGTAGGAAAAGATCTTTTGGTGCACTGGGACTTTAGTATTCTTTGAATTACTTTGCATTGAAGTCTGTCTTTTTCTCAAAGCTGGTATTTTTCATTTCTTTTAAGTGGTTTTTCCTATCAGTTATATTTTTTTCAGCAAATCTTATTAAGAGCATAATAAGTCCAAAGACTGTCTGAGGCCTTAGGGATTAAAACAGTGAAGACATCAGCCTTGGTTCCATCCTCATGGATCTTAGAGCCTTTATCCCAAACTTAAGGCATTGCATTACACACATTTACAACTTTTATTAAAATCCTATTAACTTCTGCTTTTATTCAGTAAATATTTTTCCTTAACATTGAGGAACTTTTTTTTCCTTACATAAATGTAGTTTGAAAGGAAGCTGTAGGAAATGCTCACGGAAACAGAATGTGATTTTTATATATTTAATATCTATTAAAGTGGATTATCAACTGTTAAAATAAATGTATTTTTATGCTGTACCTAAAATCATATTAAGAACTGCTAGTGATATAATTACCACACTTTCAGAAATTGATCCAGAAGGAGGTTGGCTATCATAATCTCTTTGGGATTAATTGGTTAGGGGTGGGCATTGTTGTCAAACTAGTCTTCCTAAACCTATCCCTTGTGAGCTACTAATATTGATGAGTAAAAAGTAGTTGAAAAACACTAGTCTCGGAAGTGGGGTTTGTAATAAATAGTAAATGTTTTCTGTATTTTGTAATCTTATTATGCATTTAGCATTATGTGTGTGCATTCTTTCAATATGAGAAGTTTTAACAGAAGACTAAGGATACACATGAATTTTTTAATTCATAGAAGTCCTAATACAGATATGTATTTAAATGCTTATTTTGTGCAGAAGTATATCTCATCCAAGATCAAGTCATTTGAAATTTTATACTCAGTAGCATTAAAATGCAACACTGAAAAGGAATATATATATATATAT
>NW_007777401.1:0-935 GCF_000696425.1 Galeopterus variegatus | reverse complement strand
AACCCTTAATCAGTTTTTTGGATTTGAATATCTAGCGTTGTTTGCATTGCTTCTGTGCCAGTGACTCTTTGCTCTGGATCTCCAGAAATTCACACCTGTGCCTTATTGTTTGAAATTTGGGTTTATTGATATTTGTATGTGCATATCCATACATATGTTTACATATATTTATATACACACATATAAATTTCAGTATATTATCATATAATCATATATAAAATGAAAAGCACAGTAAATGACAGTAGCTATGACTGTTGTAGTTTAATCAGAGTGGGCACATCCTACTATTTTTGAACCATAGTGGTAAATTAGAATTTTAATGATCTTATATTGTATGTGGTCTTTTATTGAGAGGTGTATTTTTGTGATCTTAGGTTAGGGTTTTGTTGTTATATGTTCTTTAATTTATTAATTTTTTTCTTTAAAATTTGCCATTGAGCTATTGGGAACTAAAAAAAAAGTAAGGATTTATTATAAAAACCATTTGAGAAATAGCTTTCAGAGTTATATAATAAGCAGTAAGTGTGACATCAATACACCCTCAGGTTACACTTTCATCTTTCAATGTACAATGGCAAATTTTCTGTGATTCTAATGTTTACAAGAATAATTAAATATAAGAGACTGCTCTATAACTCTTAAGCTTAAAGTACTTAAGCAGTATATTCTAAGTAGTGTATTCTTCTTAAGAAATTATTTTCCTGGAGCATGTCTTAACTAATTTGCATTTGAATTAAAATATTTTAATTCTTATATATTTAGTTCTTATATAAAACATAAATATGTATCTATTGAATAAAAATGGTTGAAAGCTTTAAAATAGCTGAGAGTAGTAATAGATGAGGTCTCTTACACGTGGCCAATTTACACATGCTAAATTTCTTCATTTTAACTTTTTGATTATATCTGCACATTTTTTATCTTTGGTCAAATTT
>NW_007777400.1:2792-3407 GCF_000696425.1 Galeopterus variegatus | reverse complement strand
ACTTATCTAGAGCTAGGTGTCTAATTTCATTTTATTTGTATGCAGTGGTTATTTGCAGTCTACATTTAGAAAAACAGTTTATCTAATGAAGCACAGGACTACAAATAGAGGTCTCTTAATAGACCCAGATGATCAGGATTAAAATGGAGACTTATCATGTCCTGGCTGTCAGAAGCCTCTGCCATCGGCTTCACATTGACCTCTGGGTCACAGCACGTTTCATCAGGGAATAGGCTGGGAGGTACTGAGGCCAGGTGGAGAATTATAAAAGGAGTCAGTCATCAGTACGAGTCCTGGCTATTACCAGAAATGATCTAAAAAATAAAAATAAATATGCATATCAGAAGTTGGAACAGATCTTTGACTGAAGGGCAGTCTGGAGAAGTTCATTAATTTCAAGGTGTTAAAATGCACTTTCTCTCTGTGAAGGGACACTGAAATTTCCCCCTGGTTGCTCTGGGTTCTGAGTGTAGCAAACCATGCCCTGGCAACTCCGTCAGGTCGGGCAGGCTCCAGAGGAGGAAGCCTCTGTTTGGTTAATTTTGAGGAAGAACAGAGACCATGAAAAATTCTCTAACCCAGACAAGCTCTTTCATCTATCATTAGTGTCCAGAA
>NW_007777400.1:0-1399 GCF_000696425.1 Galeopterus variegatus | reverse complement strand
TTTTTTTTTTTTTTAATAAAATGGTGTCTAAAAACATTTTTCTCTCAGTGATATTCACCTAGAATAGAAAATGTGGCTAGCATGGCTTATTTTATAGACCCTAGATCATAACTTTTCCCTTTTCTTTCTCTCTCTCTCTCTCCCTTTCTCTCATCCTATCTCCCCCTATTTCTGAGTTCTGTGTGGCTTAAATATGTAATGCTTTGATCACCGAGTTCTTTCACAGAACTAGGTTAGGAGGACACAGTGTTGAGACAGAAGGAATTTTTAGCCAGCGATTTCCCATTAGTACAGGATTTCCTTTTTTGTCTTTTCCCTTCCTCTCCTATCTCCCCTTCCCCTCCTTCCCCCGCTCCTGAAAACAGGGTGTTGGGGGTGAAGACATGCGTACAAGCCATAGGCACGAAATAAGCACTGTTTCATGACACCAGATTTTTACAGGAAGAGATTTTAGAAAATGGTAATCTATTTACAGTCTACTTTTATTTTGTTTGATGCCACTGGCTTATTAATGCTTTGTAGGTGACCAAAATCGTTGCTTGCAAATCCCAACATGAGCCCACGAAATTGACTTCAGTGGTCACACTTTTCCTAAAACCTTGGGGATTTAAAAAAAAAAAAGTGGATGTGTTTTTACAGTTGGTCAGTAGATATTTACAGACTGTCCCCTGGGTGCACAGTGATGTAATGGGTCTTTAGGGATACCAATTAAAGAGCAGGCCTTGGCTTTACTCAGCTGTGTTTACAACCTCGTAAAAAGGGAGGCCTTGCATCTGGTGAAAGAAGCTGGCTCGTGGAGATTGGGGTGTGAGCGGGGCCATGGCAGCAGGACGGCCCACTGTAGGGATTGGCAGGAACTTTGGGCTGGGACCCCACATTCAAATTTATGCTGGGCTCTGGAACAAAAAAAAGGGGAAGTGGCTCAAGCCTCTCTCAGCCTCTAAGAGACACTGGCAGGGAAAAGGCAGAAAGAGGAAGACAACTGCAGAGAGAGGACGGTCACCCCAGCGCCCAGGGTGCCCTCTCTGTGTCTGCACGCAGGACCTAAACCCATCGTCGGCTCTTGTGTCTGATCTTCAGATGCTTCCATCTTAACTCCCAAAGTAGAGTAGACTGGGGGGGCTGCTGGTGCCATGGGAAGGATATGGCTTTGGAGTAAGTCAGAACTGGGTCCAAATTCTGTTTGTAACATTGTACTTTATGTTCCTACTCTGTAAAATGGGAACATCAGGACTTACTATTCAGGGTGCTTAGGAAGACTAAATTAGATACATTGTGTCAAACACAACACAATGGCTGGCAAATGACAGGTGATCAATGCCTCTATTTCTTGCTTGAGGGGCGAGGCACAGGGATTCACCCGTATTGCATGTGGTGTAGTAGAGAGGGCGTTGAATCC
>NW_007777399.1:2552-3407 GCF_000696425.1 Galeopterus variegatus | reverse complement strand
AAAAAAAAAAAAGAAATATTGTAGATCGAAAAAAGTAGAAAAGCACTGTAACAAACAATGATTACTAAGGTTGGAATGCTTTAAACTTTAGCTTTAGAGAACCTTGTGAATTTGTTAACTAGGACAAGGACTCATCTCTTTCAAGAAGCATGGTACCATGAGGACACCAGTGCTGTTTAAGAGGTATTTCAGGTACCTCAGGGCAGAGCAAGGAGGCAAGGAAAGAGGGAAGACATCAGAAAACATCTCTGAATACAAAGATTTGTTATCCTCTCTTCAAAACAGCGGAGGTTGGATTGTTTGGGTCAGGTTAACTGGTTAAAAGAATAAACTGAGGAAGAAACCTATGGAACAGACTCTGGAAGAAGTGGTCAGAGATGAATACCCCATAGCAGTCTCTTTGATTTGAGAAAGAGTTGAACCCCAGACCTCACTATCAGTTGTACAGAGTCACTCCAAGCTTATAAGCTTATTAAACTAGTGTTTTTGACCTTCTTCAGGTCCAGCTTTAGAGAAAATACAAAGAATGCTTCTAGCCACACCTAAACCTTCTCAAAACACTTAGCTGACAGTTTTTTTCTTCTAATTACTCAAGTGAGCATCTTTGTTATTTACAAAGTTTGGTGAAGACAGGGAAGGGGAGATTTGTGGTTTGATACTTTTTCCAGCACAGAAGAGTCAAATTCAGCCCCTCTTTTGAAATCAGTCTGTCAGGCCACCAGCGATCACCAGAGTTGAGCCTCTGACACCCCACTGTGGGGCCACGATCAGGACTTTTGAGTTCATTTGTGTCTTTTTTCTTTTCTTTTTTTTGGCAGCTGGCCCATACAGGGATCTGAATCCTTGACCATGGTG
>NW_007777399.1:0-1504 GCF_000696425.1 Galeopterus variegatus | reverse complement strand
ACGCTCTCCCAAGTGAGCTAACCTGCCATCCCTATATAGGGATCCGAACCCATGGCCTTGGAGTTATCAGCACCGCACTCTCCCAAGTGAGCCACAGGCCAGCCCCTCCCATTCACTTTTGATTTGACAAAATGAAAAGGCTTCTTTCTGCCTTTTTCCTTCTTTCTTTCCTTCCTTGGATGTTGGTAAGATCAATGAGATAATGGTCACAAAGTACTTCGAACAACCTCAAGAAGAGTACAGCCCAACTCGTTATTACTGGGTCAGCTCACAAGTCCCAACAGTGTAAGGTTTCTTCTATTGCCTTGGGGATGGTGCAGTAGAGAAAAGAGAAAGACACAGTCCCACATGGCACTGTTTGTTGGAGTTGGTCATTCCTGACCTTGACATCAACAATCTTATCTCCAGAAATAGGGTAACTGGTCGTTCAGCCACTTGTGTCTCCTCATGTGTCTCAGTCATTTCCAGGGCGACTGCATGACTCCATCCCCTGTTCCAGGAATTAATAACAGGTGGAATGAAAAGACTGTTTCCCCGATGCACTTTTACAAGATGTTTTAAAGATGAGGTGGCAGGAAAATGGTTAACCTGCTCACTTGTGCAGTGAAGTGTCTGAATGACAGGGCCCAGGGAAGCCCCACCTTCAGGGAGAGCTCTTGCTCAGGACAGCCTGGTGGAATCAGGGAACATCAAGGTGACTTCACGCCTTATAACCTAGATGTCATTGGGCTTTGAAGGCTGATGATGCCATGACCTGCTACAGGCTGGAGTGTGGCTAAAGGACAGCTGTGGCTTGGGCAGGCAGCCCTTGCCACACTGTCTCTTCTTGGGTAATGGCTTGTCACTAAGCCTATGACGTTTAGGAACAGTCAAACCTCTTTCACCTTGAACCACCTTTCTTCATGAGTAGTAAAGGAGTTGGGTTTCTTATGAGAAGAAGATTATGACTGTATGCCCCAGAGGAGGAACCACTGTCTCCATGAGGTTCATTCACCCACAGGAGAGACTCAAGGACAAACGAATTGTCTTGAGACAATGGGAAAGGAGGAGGGTTTGCTGAAGGAGACTCTGGAGCACACCCAGAAGTCCAGTGGGAGCTCATTAAATCCTTGTTGAGAGGAGCCTCACAGTTGTTTGAGTGAGAAAAGGGAAACAGAGCAGAGGTGGAGAGAGATTGTGGAGATGGAGCAGTGGCTTTAGAGCCTGAGAGGAGAAGTTTATTTTTTTTATTTTTTATTTTTTTTTTTCATTTAAAAGAAGTTTTATTTATTTATTTTTTTCTTAATTTTGTCGATATGCAATGTGGTTGATTATTGTGGCCCATTACCGAAACCTCCCTCCCTCCTCCCTCTCCCCACTCCCACCCAACAATGTCCTTTCTGTTTGCTTGTCGTATCAACTTCAAGGAATTGTAGTTCTTATGTCTTCTCCCCGCCCCCAGTTGTTTTTTTTGTGTGTGTGTGTGTGTGTGTGTGAATTTATTTATTTATTTTTAGCTCCCACC
>NW_007777398.1:0-3407 GCF_000696425.1 Galeopterus variegatus | reverse complement strand
AAAAAAAAAAAAAAAAAAAAAAAAAAAGGGAAAGCCTCCAGAAGAAGTGAAATTTATATTGGGTCTTTGAAAATGCGTAGGCATTTTCCCTGCTGTTGGGGGAGTATGTTTGGGATGGTCATAGGGGGATTTGAAAAATAGTATTCCAAGATAAGGTAAAAATCTAAATAGATGCATAGTGGCATATAAGGTACATGGCATATTTGGAGGTGAGGACTATAAAAAATAGTCTGCTGAGGCTGGAATTGTAAGAAGTTAAGGAAGAGAACAGTGGAATTATAGGATATTTTATTCACATGCAAATTTTAGGCTTCAATATTTAAGGTGTATAATTTCAAGTGGTAAAAATTCCAGATAAAAGCAGTACAGAAATTACGTATAATGTAACAAGACTGACCATCCAGAATTGTCTGTGATGGGCCAACATTCTCAGAAATTTGCTTTATATTTTGAATAACACTAAGATCCATAAATTGAATCAGCATTAAAATAACATTGCAAGGCAGGTAAACAAATAATAAAATATTCTAACCAGACTGGCTCATTAGCTCAGTTGGTTAGAGCATAGCTTTATAATACCAAGGTCACAGGTTTTGATCCCCATACCAGCCAGCTGCCCAAAAAAATATATATGTATATTCTAACATATCAACTTTATTTTATACAGAATTATTCTTTAATTGCATAGTAATATAATAGCTTTGCTATTCTGAAAATAGCTTGTAGTTCTGAAATTACTTTTTCTTAAAAGTAAAAAAAAGTAAATTTGGTGAAAACAAAAAAATATCTTGTTAACCATTATTTTAGCTCTTACAGGGACATATTGGTGCTTTGAAAGGTTTTGAATTGTTATTAGAAATTTTTATCAAATATTTTATATGTGAACCTATGGCATTAACATTTTATTAAAATAATAATCTGTTTTTATATTCAGAGTCACTTGATTTAGTGGCATGAGTAGAAATTAGAATTTATTGCCAAACTAGGTTGTTTTCATCAGTATTTATAGTTGCTTAGAAATATTCATTTTACTTTTTATAAGTGTATCTGTAGATTTTCATTCATAGATTAAAGTAAATGTTTATATATACCTGTACCTTTTTCCAGGTTCTCTTTCATTCCATATGTTTGAGCTTTTTGGCTATCTGGCTCTAGAAAACGGAGGTATCATTCCAAAATAGATTTGAACACTTGATGTCAAAAGCAGTGTTCTCATCCTTTAAGCTTATGGCCCTTTTGATAAATATAAAAATCTTACAACTGTAGTAATAGTGAATATAATTTTTTCAAAATATATGCCTTATTACTCCCTACCCGCACCCAGAGATTCTCATATGCTCCTCTAGTTATGCCCTTAAGCAAGAGAATCACTAGTATAAAGGAAGTAACAAAATACACCGAAAATGTTGATTTTTTTTCTCTATTTCTATGTGAGGGTACTTCAAAAAGTCCATGGAAAAATAGAACTGAAAGGTAATACAAAATTTTCCATGAACTTTTTGAAGCACCCTTGTGTAGGATGGTGGATTACTACAGAGAACTTTTACCTATTCATTTATTCATTCAACAAACATGGATTGAGCCTACTATATGCAAGCTCTTTATCATATGAAGATGATAGTTCACTCAGAAACTTACAAGAATGTACAAGAATGTTAATAGCAGCGTTATTTATATAGTTTAAAAAATTAGAAACAATCCAGATGTCCACCAATTGATGAAATACTTAAACAAAATGTGGTATATCTGCACAGTGAAATACTATTCAGCTGTAAAAGGAACAAAGTATAACATATGCTACAGAATGGATGACCCGCAGAATCATTATGCTAAGTTTAAGAAGGCAGACAGACACAAAAGACTACATATTATATGATCCCTTTATATGAAATATTCAGAAAAGGCAAATCTATAGAGACAGAAAGCAGATTAGTGGTTGCCAGAGTTGTGGGTGGAAGTAAGGATTGGCAGCCAGTGGCCATGATGGAAGTACATAGGGTGATGGAAATATTCTCAAATAGGACTGTGGGGATGATTGCACAACTCTATAAATTTACTAAAAATCAGTGAATTGTATGTTTACAGTGGATGAATTCTATGATACATAAATTATACCTCAAAAAAAGTCTTGAAAATAAATTTTTATCATAAACAAAGATAAAGATTATAGAATCATTGTCTTCAGAGACCCCCACAGTCAATGAAGCAAACATATAAATACATATGTTTGTATACATATTTATACAATACAATGTGCTATGTATGCATGTATATGGTCCCATGAGAACCCTAAGGAAGGAGCTTCAAATTATGACTGACAGAGTTGTTAGGTAAGAAAGAAGTTATGTAGAAAGCAATATTTGCTGTTACCCTTGCAAAATGAGTAAGGAGTTTGTCAGATGGAGAGGCATTTGGGTCTTGACTTACTAGAGGCACACAGGTCCTCTTCCTTTCCATTTCTTGGACTTCTCACATTTTCATTGTACATGGAGGGAGAAATATAAATGCATTGACAACCCTGACTAAGGAAACTATAAACAATTAGCAAATTCATATGTCCTTTAACAATAGAAGTTGGTCATTTATATTATAATATTATATTATGATATTCTGGCTTTTGGCTGTTAGTAATTACCTGAGGTTTTTAATCAGCAGAGTAATTTATAGTTGACTTTCGGTAAATCCTCACATTCTTTCATTCTGTGTATGTGTGTATTGTGTGTAATATTTTTTCAAACAGCAACTAAGTAGTTAAGACATAAATAATTAAGTTGTTTGAATGTAACTACTTAGTAAATAGAAGTGTTAGGTATTTCTTTTGGCCTAGGAGCACATCATGAAAAAATTAGAGTCACTTAGTGCACTATAAACAAAGAAAGAACCAAGATGTTCTAAGTTGTTTTTGATCATGAGGGTAAGACAAATACATTTGCAGTAGAAATGTTTATTTAACTGTGTAAAAAGAACCCTGAAATTCACTTTCCCTTTGACTTCAGTATGAGATTTGAAAATATGTAAATTGTTCTGTTTCTTACAATGTGGAAGAGTAGAAAGAAAGCCTGACCTCTCACTTAAAAACGCTAAAGCGGGCTGGCTGGTTAGCTCATTTGGTAAGAGTGTTGCCTTGTAACACCATGGTCAGGGGTTCGGATCCCTGTACCAGCCAGCCGCCTGAAAAACAAAATAAAAACACTAAAATGCTGTGTAAAATATACAAAATTATCAGGTAAATAGTAAAATATATGTTTAATATGATCAAAGATGTTAAAGAGGGAGGGTACCAGAACCCTCTTTAAAGGACAAAGAACAAAGCGAAGAACAGGAAACCATTAAGATTAACAAGGCATTTTTTTTTTTTCCTTTTTGTCTTTTTTCATGACCGGCAACGGATTGCAACCCTCAGTGTC
>NW_007777397.1:2492-3407 GCF_000696425.1 Galeopterus variegatus | reverse complement strand
ACTAAGGTGGCACAGAATTTCCACCATTCCATTATATGTGAATGAGCCCATTGGAAGGGACAAAAGGTTATTTGTGGGTGATGTTTCTCAAGTTACACTCATCAATGAATGTAGATGTTGCAGGATGGCTCCTTTTAAGCTGTCTCAAGGAAGAGCTAACCATGGAAAAATTGCTGTCTCTAACAACTACACTATATCATGGTTATAACTCAGAGATTTTTTTTATGTCTCACGCATCAGAATGATTTTGGAGTAGCAATTTTTCTAGGGCTGTTTCAGCAATCACATACACTACACCCTCATACTAGGCAATTACCCAAAGCAACTTGTGACTTACCTCCCCCTAAAAAGGGCTCTGAAGTTATTACAATTTGTATATGCATTTTAGACATCATTATTTATTTACAATATGCATGTGCTTAGATTATTACAGTTTCTTTGCCATTTAGGACAGTTTATGTCAATTGGTTTTGAATTTGACTTCAGACTCTATTGCTCTGACAGCAACATCATCTCTATGAGTTTTTACAGTTTTATGTTCTCTTATTAACTCTTAGTTGCCAGTGACACCACTGGATTTAAAATGTAAATTTCAAATATTTTCCATTTCTTATAGGAGCCTACATAAACTAGGCTGGACTTTTTAAATGACTATTTACTTTTACTATTACTATTTTGTAAATCTCAGTATTAGTACAATGCTCAATAAAAGTAAATGACTATTTCTAAAAAAACAAGAAAATATGTATATACATCTAACTAACAACTAATGATCGCTTAATACGTTATTACTCAGAGTTAGATTGAGTATGACTGGAATATTGAGCTTCTATTTATTCCTAATTTGAAATGTTTTATGACAAAACATAAATTAGTATGTAACCTTAATATTACAACATTTATATATTAATTAGT
>NW_007777397.1:0-872 GCF_000696425.1 Galeopterus variegatus | reverse complement strand
GAAAGTGTGCAGAAATAATGAGATACAAAATGGGAATGAAGAATGATAATTTTGCCTTTGGTATATTTTAATTCAGTGAAAAAACTTTTTCTTTTCATTTTATCTTTGTCTCAAGCAAAAGTAGATATCAAAATATATACAGAAAAACTTATTTAGGATGCTCTTGATCTCTTCATGTTTCTGATCTACTTACACATCATCAAATACTAAAATACTGAAACAATTTTAAAAATGAATAGATTTTTGAAGGATGCCATATAAAGAGGATAAAATGAAATTAAATTTTGCTATTATTTTAACTATCTCCTATTATCATCCTGATATTAGCCTTTTCTTTAAAGGAACTTCATGCTCTTTTCAGAGATGAAAGGACAATGACTCAATTACTCCAGAGTATCAGGTCATATTCTATGTGCTGTCGTTCTGGACTAAGCCCTGTTTAGCTAGAAATTCCATATAATGCTTATCAGAATATTAGTCAGTACACCTTTATATAGCAGCTTTCCCCCCTTTTTAATCATTTATCATATGCTTAACCTTGTTTTGCTTTTATTAGGTTCCATCTGAGGTGGAGTTGATGAGTTTATCTTTTCTATTTAGTACCTCTGAAAATAAATTTGACCAATACCTTTATGCCTCTAATCCAACACCTCAGTATATAGACATGTAATCATTAACAACACAGAATTTCTAAATTATAATTATAAAACTCTGTTGTATCAATCCTTCTACTTTTCTGGGAGTAGGTGTGATTCAATCATGCTTCAAAGATACAGGGCACTTAGCCAAGAACCTTATACTCTAGTGTTAGACAATTTGAAGATTTTGCTCTAAATCAAACAAAAAATATATTTTCTCCATTGATTAATATG
>NW_007777396.1:0-3407 GCF_000696425.1 Galeopterus variegatus | reverse complement strand
TCTTTTTCTGCCTGTTAGAAAAGCATCTGGGGGCCGGCCTGGTGGCGTACTCGGTAGAGTGCGGCGCTTGGGAGTGCGGCGGCACTCCCGCCTAGGGTTCGGATCCCATATAGAGACCAGTCCACTCACTGGTTGAGCGCGGCGCAGGCGTGACACCGAGGGTTGCGATCCCATTGCCGGTTGCGATCCCGTTGCCGGTCGCGGTACGGGCACGACACCAAGGGTTGCGATCCCATTACCGGTCATGAAAAAAGACAAAAAAAGGAGAAAAAAAAAAAGAAAAGAAAAGCATCTGGGAGGCTGTAGTGCATAGAAGGTGACAGCAGGGACTTTGGGTCTTGGGTTATGGGGCTGTGATCTGTCTGCTGGTGAATGTGGACAAGACATTTACCCTCTTTGGACCTCAGAGGTGAGGACTCAGTATGTGCCAACTCTTTGTGGATTGCTTTCTTAATCCTCCCAACAATGCAGTGAGCTAAGTGCCATTTCAAAATCATTCATCCATTCACATTTTCTCTCAGCAAACACCTATTCCAGCTACAATTCCAGCACTATGGACATAGCAACAAACATGAAAGGCAAAATCCCTATCTCATGGAATTTACTTTCTAATGGTGTAGACAGATATCAAGAAAAAGAAGATAATTGCAGAGTGATGATGGCTTTGAAGTCAGTAATATAACAATATTGAGACACAGAGAGATAAGGGACTCCTTTAGGTGGGGCTGCCTGGGGAAGACCTCTCCAAGGAAATGACATTTGAACAGAGACCTGAATGATGAGGAAGGCATCAAGCAAAGATCTACAAGAAGAACCTTCCAGGTGAAAACAATCGATATATTCAAGGAACAGAAGAAGCCACTCCCAGATCAGGAAACCAAGATATTGAGGCATCTTGCCTAAAATTACTGGCTGGTAAATGGCGAAGTTGAGACTTGAACCCAGAAGCTCTAACCCAACAGCCTGCACACTTCACCACCACACTAGAGGGTTTCTCTTACCTCCTTTCCACATGTGTTTTGACAATTAAATGAGAAGAATTAACAGCAACACTGCCCAGTTGATGTTATTTGTCACCATTGTCCTTTCTCAGTGAACAATGGGCTTCCAGAAAAGACTGCAGGCCAGCCCCTGGAGAACCAAGGACCAGGAAGAGTTGTCCTCTGACCTGCCCCAAGGCCCAAGAGAGGATATCAAGGAGGAGTTACCATCTGGCCCTTCTGGTCCAGCCACCCCCCTGTGCAGGGCCTGGACTAGAGCGAGGCACTCAGGGCATGAACTTTAAGGAGGCACGCACTCTGAACACTGCTCCTGCACTTGAACAAGTCTGAGAGTGAGAGCCTCCTTAAATTCTGCACGTTCGGCACCTTGCTTGTCTTACCCTAATCCCAGCCCTGCACCTGTGCCAGAAGCAGGACATTACCCAGAGCTTTTCAAGGTGCAGGAGGCTGTCATTCTCAGGGCCTTCCACTGGCTTCCACTTAATCTCTCGACTGTATCTATAAAGCCCAGGTAACCCAGAGCCCAGCCAGGTTCCCTCCACTCTGGGGCCAAAGTTCCAACATGCCCAGTGCCCCAGGCCATCCCAGCCAGGACAGAGGGCTGGCTCAGCAACTCCTCCATCCACCAGAGCCCAGCCAGGTTCCCTCCACTCTGGGGCCAAAGTTCCAACATGCCCAGTGCCCCAGCCCATCCCAGCCAGGACAGAGGGCTGGCTCAGCAACTCCTCCATCCAGGTGGTTGCCCCTAGCCATGAGCTCACAAGGACTGTTTGTGTCCCTCAGGATGACAGCTCTTTTATCACTGGATGTCACAGCACAAGCCAGGGAAGGAGGCAGGTGATAAGACTGTAAAGTCATGTTTCCAGAAATGCCAGCTAGTCTTCTCTGACACCACACCCGGACTGCCAGCCCCTTTGCCAACAGCCCCATTGTTTTTTTATAACGAGCAACAAGCTCATTAATAACCCTTCCCCCACCCTCCCTGAGTCCCAGCCACAAGGGGAGCCAGCAGGTGCAAGGGCTCACAATTAGTCCTTCATAATGCATGGTTGGCAAGAAACCTACTCTGAAGCTTGAACAACCATGACCCAGCTCCGTGCAGTGTCTGCAGCCGCTGGAGTAATTAATGGTAGAGCTGTAGGATCAAGAGAATGTATATTAACCCTTGTGAAGCCACTAGCCCAAAATTCTTGGGAAATTGGAAACCTCAAGAAGAAGCATTTCACATACACTGAAAGAAAATGGCCAACTTCTGGCCTCAGTCTTCCTGCCTATATCTCTGGTGTTTCTCCTCAGAAAACTAAGCCGCCATTACCACCTTTATGAAGACACCCAAATCTGCATACTCCACCCTGTCCTCGCGCCCCTCCATTTCCACCTGGTCCCTGGATACTCCATGGGCACTCCAAAGGGCTCAGATGAATGTAGGCACCAGGACTTTTCCCTGAAAAGGGCAACCTGGAGTCCAAGGGGAGACCCTGAGGTTAGAAGTGGCTACTATGGGGAAAAGGAAGTTCTCAGACTACAGCTGACAGAGGGGACCATCCAGGGTCATTAAACAGGTGTGGAAAGCATGCATATGTAATGAGCTCAACCTCCACAGCTGTGTGGTTTTCTCCAGCAGAGGATGGTACAGGCCAAGTAGGACTTGCAAGGGGGTGTCACAGGAAGGCCATGCGAGCAGTGCATAACCACGAAGCCTAGACTGGGCATGAAGGGGAGAGATCCAGGTCGGGCTGGTAAACTGAAGAATGCTAATGAGGTCAGAGTGAGGTCAAAAAGGCAAGTCCATGAGAGTGAGGGAAAGGAGGAGGAAGGAGAGCAGAGAAGGAGCTCTTAGAACCTAAGATTTCAGAAGCCAAGAGTTCAGATGTAATGACTAGGTCAGACTCCGGCCATGGGCTTGGGTAGCTGTCAACAGGGCCACTGCCCAACAAGGATACCATTCATATAGAATTCAATGAAGTTGGGCAATATGGTGTCCCTGGTGGCCAAAGAAGAATAATTGTATTCACTGGAAATGAGGCAGCCAAGCAACTGTAAGGCAGGGCACTGGAAGGGTGACGCACATGAGCACTGAAGATCCCTGGATGATGGTGGGATTCGGGCTGGAGAGGAAGCCAAGTGTGAAAAGTGTGGGAAACGTGTGACTTTGGCCTCAAGCAAGTCTGACCTTAAATCCAATTCCACCAACTACTTATTATATGTCCTTATGGCAAGTTGCTTAGCTTCTCTGAGGTTCTGGTGCCTCATATATTTTTTTTTTTACTTTTTTTTAATTTATCAATATACAATATAGCTGATTTTCGTGTCCCTTTACCAATTTCTCCTTTTCCTCTCTCCCTCTCCCCCTTCTCCCCCCAACAACATCGTATCTGTCCACTTGTCTCAACAAGTTCAAGGAAT
>NW_007777395.1:2689-3408 GCF_000696425.1 Galeopterus variegatus | reverse complement strand
GTTGACTCTGAAAACTGGAAACCATTAAACAGTGTTTAAGGCATTATGATTACATAAACAGGACTCACTACAGAACCAAGCACTGTGATTAGGCTCACAGAAAGGGAAATAAAATGCGATGTAATTAAACCTTGGGCACTCAAAGGAGAATGTTCTATGAATGACGGTCTCTCTTCTCCACTCCATCAATTATCCACGATTACCCCACACTTTAGTTTGTATCAAATTTGAGCCATGACTTTCCTAGACTGTCGTGTTGTTCCCAGGGCTTCTAATTGCCATTCTGTTTGCTGTAGTTGTTACTGAGGAATCATATATCTTCGTCTTATCATTTAGAATTGACTATGACATGCTTAGGCTGTTTATTTTGAGTTCTTATATAGTTTCTATAGAGGAAGTGACTTGATTTCTGAACACAATCTTTACAGCATTCTCTTTCTTTGAACATATTGCTTTCTGAGGCTGCATACCAGATTCCCACATTTTCATGGATCTTGTGCTATTTTCTTTTTGGGGTTTTATTTTTATTGCAAAAGTTTAGATTTGTTGGAGCACATGATCCGTCAGTATAATATAGTGGTTAAGAGTTGGCCTCCTGAGTTTGAGACCTGGCTTTGCCACTTATTCTGTGGACTTGGACAACTGTGTGATCTCAGTGGTGTGGTATTCTCATTCGTAAAATGGGCATAAAGAGCTCCCGTGTGGGTTATTTCAGGATT
>NW_007777395.1:0-1504 GCF_000696425.1 Galeopterus variegatus | reverse complement strand
GTGTGGTATTCTCATTCGTAAAATGGGCATAAAGAGCTCCCGTGTGGGTTATTTCAGGATTGAATGAGACAATACATGTAATACTATTAGGACAGTGAGCAATAAGTAATAAAACTTAGGATTTTGGTATGTTTTGGGAGGCAGAAGAGTAAATTGGTGTGCTCATCTGAACATCCGAATTGGCAGCCAAAACTTGTTTCTGAAGTATCAGGGAGGCCTGCTCTTCGCTCTGCACTCACTTGATCATCTCATGCCATACTTTGCGCCAGTGACTGACATACATTTCTGCAGACCTCTCTCTTAAACCCAGACTTTTATCACCGACTGTGCACTTGACATCTCCACTTGCACATCCAATACACATATCAGATGCAAACTCCTTTGGTTCAAAACCAAACTCCTGGACAGAAGCCAGTCCGACGTCCAGGGAGACCTGGGAGAAGGGGCTGTGGGACCTAGTCCTGCCCCCGCTGCCACTGCTTATCCAGGCCAGCAGTAGAGCCAGCCCGACACCCACCCCAGATCCCGAAAGAAGGGGGCCAGGACAGTCCTGCACCCACCTGCAACCAGATCCTAGAAGATACTTATTAACCATGTGTATTTCTTCACATGTGTGACTTATCTACTCATGTCCTTCACCAAATTTCAGCTTAGATTTTTCTAATTCATTTTTAAGAGTTCTTTTGGCAATAAGGATATTAATCTTTATGTGTTTAAAAAAGAGTAGAGAAAAGAATATAGGTTCTATTATCAGAGGTGGGGAGAGGTGGGGGGGAAGATAAGGGGTGAACTAATGGGGACAAAACTATGCTACCTACCCTAAGTGAATCATTGTGCAGGATATGCATGTCCTGAAACAACACACTGTACCCCACAAAAATAAATATAAATAAAATTGAATTAAAACAAAAACCCCCAAAACAAAAAAGCTCCTGATCTTCTCCCCCAGACTTGTTCCACTCACACTGTTCTCCCCCTCAGGATGGAGTTGCCATTCTGGATGCTCAGGCCAAATATTTTGGAGCCATGTGGATTCTTTTTTTTTCTCCCATACTCCATATATAATCCATCAGGATATTCCGGGTGCTCTGTCTTCAGAATAGGCCCAGTATCCCACCACTTCGGACCATCACCACCACCTTCACCCTGTCAGAACCATCCTCATCTCTAGCCTCCTGACTGGTCTCGCTGTCTCCATGTTGCTCCCTGTCATGGCCCGATTGGGCATGATCCTGCCTACGGTTTATGCCCTCTTCCTGGGCACTCCTCCTCTGATGTCCATGGGGCCATCCAAAGGGCCATGAAACTTCTCATGCTTTTGTCCAGGTCACCTTTGCGTGAGGACTTCCCTGACCACTCTACATATAACTGCAGCCTTCTCTGGTGTAGTGGACTGAATTACTCCCCCCCCCGCCAAACTCCCTGAAGCTTGAGTTGCGTCCCCAAGTTTTATGTATTAGAAACTTAGTCCCCACTGTGACTGTTAAGAGGGAGGGAGATACTA
>NW_007777394.1:0-3408 GCF_000696425.1 Galeopterus variegatus | reverse complement strand
AATCAGTACTGAGTACCGATTTTTGTACGCATTGTGCTAAAAATCCTGTTTTATCTTCATTTTTTACACTTGATCTTAGCCAAAAGGCCAAGAAGAGATATTTTCATTTTTTAATTTAAAAAAAAACTGTCATGACATCCTGTCTTAAGTCTAAAAGTGACTTGGCTCCATTTGGGTGCTCCTTTACTAGGCATGAACACAATAGCAAGCCTTGTTAAAGAAACAGCAAGGAAAGTACGAGTATGCTTCAAAAGCAAATCGCATAATCACCCTCATATTTACAAATGTATAAATTCCCTCTAGAGATAAAAATGGAGAAAAATAAACATCTTTATGATACATGGAGCACTTAATATTTCCCATAGTTGTGTGCACTCTGAAAACACTAAAGTATATAACTAAAAATGAAATGGAAATATTGTTTGTTTTATAGACATGTATAGACAGACAACAATAGCTATATTACACATCTGTGAATTGTGAAATAATATAAAAACCAGAACAGTATATCCCTGACATTACCAAGAGGTGCAACCAAATACCTTTGAGAAACCCACAAATTCTTGAGCTCTTTAGCCAATCGTTTCACTCAGATAAACTGTATATGCCACAAGCAGAAAAGCACAAACTCCCTCTGAAATGCACATGTAAAGTTCATTCTCTTGCTATGTGAATGACACAAACACTTAACTTGGTAATATTACTAATTAATTATGCCTCATAAGAATCAGTTGCCATTTTTAAGTACTTCTTATATACCAAACATTCTGCTAAGTGCTTTACATACATTATTGCATTAAATTGTATGAGGCAGAAATACCCATTTTGCAGCTGAGAAACTGAGGCCACCCTTCCGAAGAGCAGTGGAGGAGGGATTCAAACGCAAATCAGTCTCCAAAACCTGTCCACCTAACCATATGGGTTGCTTGCAAATAGTTGAAAACTCACAAATACTAAATCCGAACGCCACAGATGTACTGTAATGAATTCATATTAAAGCATGTGCCCTTGAAAAGTATGAAGAGATGAATTATACTTAAAGGATTGATATATTATAGGTTTAAGGAAAACATTATAATTACTTGACTTAGGCTCTATTTTTATCATTTCTTGGAAAGCAAAAATTCTTTCAATAAGCACTGCAAATATCTTACAAAATCTTTCTCAATATATCTTAGCTTTTAATATGATGTGTAAGACTTTGTTGTCTAAAGTTTTATTAAAGAAATAAAAGTAATTTAAATCTTCTAAAAATCCGCAAATGGTAACTATTTCATTCTCTTTAAACTAAGAAGTCACTTCTTAACTCTTCTTGATTTTCTTTCTGTTACAAACCTAAAAATATTTAAGATGGGAATATAAACTATATCCTATATCTATTCTCTACTGCAGAGTTAAAAAGAAAATCTTATCATCTGTATCTACAGATTGATAATAGGTTTTTCTTTTCTTTTCTGTTTTTTCTTTTTTCACCTGGCTGGTATGGGGATCCAAACCCTTGATTTTGGTTTTGGTGTTACACCACTACGCTCTACCCAACTGAGCTAACCAGCCAGTCAAGAACGATGTTTGTTAGAGTAGTATTAACAGTCCTTTCCTGGCTGGTATGGGGATCCAAACCCTTGATTTTGGTTTTGGTGTTACACCACTACGCTCTAACCAACTGAGCTAACCAGCCAGTCAAGAACGATGTTTGTTAGAGTAGTATTAACAGTCCTTTAGGACCATATTTAACCTGAATTTAGTTACCTATTGTCATACTCACCTTCTAATGTTTTAATTCCTTCATCTACAAACTTCCTCGCAGCAGACGGACTATAAGAAAGAAAAGCATTATATCAAGATCAGGTAAAATTCAGGATCCTTGTAACAAATAAGCAACTATAAATATGTCTTGTCAAACAAAAGTCTGCTAAAAAGAGCTAAACAAGACCGGCTAAAATGTTACATGGTTACTTGGTAATGTTCAATTTTATCCAAAGCAAGAATTCTTGAAGTTTCAATCATTAGGAAGACAGCCATAGACTTGGACATGAAAAAGAAGTCTAAGCAGCTAGCTGTCATAATGCCCATGTATAGTCATATGGGCACTTGAAAACTGTTCACTCATTCAACTAGGATTTACTGAGAGCCCGTTATGTGCCAGATACTTTCCTAAGTGCTGAAAATACGGCAGGAGTAAGACAAATAAGAGTGCTGGTCTTTACCCACTTACATCCCAGCGGGTAGAGAGAAACAATAAACAGATACATATACAAACAGGAAAAATGTCAGGTAGTTGCAGTAAAATAGGATGGCAGGACAGAGTGGCTGGGTCCTACTATAAACTGGATGGCAAGCACAGGGGGGTGAGATGATATTTAAGATGAGATTTGAATGACAAAGAGCCAGTCTTGGGGCATTCAGGGTGAAAAGTATTTCAGGCAAAGGAAATAATTAATACAAAGGCCCCAAAGATGGCATGAGCTTGTCTTGTTCAAGAAAAGGGAAAAACTTGCATGGCTAGAATGACATAAGTGATGGTAAGTGTGGCTATGAGACACCATTGAGAAGTATGCAGGGGGCAACCTCTGTCATGCTGGTAAATTTGTATTTTATTCTAAGTGCAATGGGAAGTACTCAGAATAATACAAATGGAAGAGTAATAAGCAAAGCAGTGATAAGATCCGACTTAGGCTTACCAAAAAATCACTGTGACTTCTATGTTTATATAAGTAATTCAGGACATCAAAAATGATTAAAGATGCTCTTATAGAATGGCAGATGCAGTAGGACCCTTAGAAATTAACCTAATCTCCCTCTTGTTTTACAGGGAAGGAAACTGAATCTTAGAAAGATGAACTGACTTGCTCAGGTCACAGATCTAGCTGGTGGTAGTACTGGGATCAGTACCCAGATTTCCTCACTCTTCCCCCTGTACAGCAAAATGAAGTGGGAGCATGAAACAGAAAGAAACACACACACACACACACACACACGCACAACAGTCTGGGGCCACTGCGTTTTGAGACAAATAACCCTATACAACTCAGTAACCTGTGCAAACATCATGATGTTACAGAAACTAATATTGAGATTAGGAAGGTAACGTGGCATAGAAGAGATAAAACTGAAGACATGGGTTCTAATTCTGGCTCTGCCATGGTTACTCATTTTCTGTATTCAAGTTTCTGTTTTCTTGTCTGGAAAAAGAGAATAATATAATAGATGCTCTCTAAAACACCTTTTCTTTTTTTTTTTGGTGGCCAGCTAGTATGGGGTATTGGGGATCAGAACCCATACCTGGTGTTTTAAGGCTGATCGCTAATCAACTGAGCTAACTGGCCAGCCCTTCAAACATCTTCTTCTTTTTTTTTTTTTTTTTTGTCTTTTGTCTTTTTCCATGTCCGGCAATGGATCGCAACCCTC
>NW_007777393.1:2426-3408 GCF_000696425.1 Galeopterus variegatus | reverse complement strand
GCACACAGTGGTGACTGCACACAGCGGTGACCACACACAGCGGTGAGATCCTTGGGTGGTTTCTGCTAGGGTTGCAGGCATGTCCAACTAACCTCCTCCCTGGGCATGAAGCCACGCATTAACCAAATTCCTGGAATAAAATAGCCGCCCGCCTCCTACAGACCCCTTTGCCAGTGCCTTGGGTTCAGCTGTCACAGACTCACATGGAGCTTCAGTCTCTTTGCCTCAGAATCTTGAGGAAAACTTTCCCAGGACTGAGGCTTTGGGAGTGGTTACTCAAAATGTGACTCTCAACAAGAAACGCAGCAGCAAGAACAGACCCCAGTGCAGATTGCAGCTTTCCTGTCTCGGTCCAGGCCTCTCAGGCTGACCCAGGCCCCTTGGTTCAACCCAGGCCCGGGGGGAGGTGTCATCCACCCAGAGAGACTCTGCCATGTCCACCACCCTCTTTGCAGTGGGCAGCTGGCCGAGGATCCCAGAGCCTGTGGGTCGTGGGGAGCCAGCCCAGTGATAGGGCTCAGGGTGGGTGCAGGAGAGGCTGTGGCCATCACCCTCAAGGGTCTCAGAGCCAAGCCCCCCCGATCTGTCACACGAGGAGTGGGACTGGGCTTGGTGGCAGTCAGCACTGTGGTGGGACCTGGGTCCAGGTCCAGACTCCTTCCTCCAGGGCACCTGGATGGCATGGCACTGGCCACCCTCAGCTCAGGGCCTGCCCCATGACACCCGTACCTCCAACACCTGCAGCTGTGAGGGCTGTCACCGCACACACACCTCTGCCTGCTACCTCCTCACGTGGGACTCCTAGACTCCTGAGCTCCTGCACACAGCAGGCGCCCAGTGATCTCATGACCCACGAGTTGGTGCCATCTCCACTGGCTCATGCCCCATCACTCATCAGCCTGGGGCAGTCTGAGTCCTGCTCTGGCTATGATCCCAGGGGCCTCCCTGGGACGCTCCCCCCACCCCTCCTTCCCCCTTTCCT
>NW_007777393.1:0-1026 GCF_000696425.1 Galeopterus variegatus | reverse complement strand
ATCATGCAGTTTCTTCAAAATGGTGTTCAGCACCAGAATCCAGACTGTGAGATTCTGAGCGCGCACATACACCACCCTCCAGGATAATGTTTGCTCAGCAGCACGAGTTCAGTTTTTCACTTTTGCTAAACGTCCCATCACCATGAAAACCGAGATCGGACAGTTTATTGGTCTGTGCTTTATAACCCTTTCGACCTCTCTGTCGTTGAAGGAATTTTGAACGTGACTTTCCTGTACAAATCCTTTAAATTTTATCCATATAGCCCCTCCTTGGCTTTTATTGCAGAGCGTGTCTGTGCACAAGAGCCATTTTGCAAAGGGCAGCTTCAATCTGGCCATGTTTCACCAGGCACTCCATTAGGAACCAGCTCTTCCCAACACGCGGCCCTGCTGCGGTCTGGCTGTGTTTCACCTGACACTGTCTGCACATCCTCACACACACTTCAGATGACCCTGAGTCTCCTCCCAGGCCCCAGAACTGGGAGGACCCACCGGCCCCCAGACCATCCTGTGTCCCTTCCAGGGGAGCCAACCAGAGGTGGGCACAGTTCGTGTCCTGGCATCACCGCTTACCAGCCCACCTGCCTCCATCCACAATCCCAGTTCCCGCAATCTAGATTGTCACCTCGGGTGTAGCCCAANAAAGTATTCCTGACAAAAAGCTTCCCAAACAGAAAGAAAATAATTTGTCAGGAAATATGCCACAGGAGGAGTGAGTCCCCACTTAAACCTCTGGTTTTCTTTCCTTCTGTCTGGGTGAGAGGACAGCGGGGCGTTGGCACATTATGAGAGGATAACCCTGACCCAACATCTGTCCATAACCCCCGAGAAGGACGGTTCCGTGGACTCTTCGGGGTCTGCCATAATTGCACACAACTCATGGTTGTTTATCCAGCAGACACTGCAAGGAAACATGATGGTAAACTGCATTTCAGAAAACATCTGCACATTCATATTCTAAGCGAATCATGCAGTTTCTTCAAAATGGTGTTCAGCACCAGAATCCAGACTGTGAGATTCTGAGCG